>NW_015092240.1:808489-947348 GCF_001431845.1 Calidris pugnax | reverse complement strand
TCCCCCCCCCCCCCCCCCCCCCAGTTTATGGCAAGAAATCTTGAGCAACCTCATCTAGTAGAAAGTGTCTATGAAATACACTTTCTGTTATAAACCTCTGTCCTAGTTGGGACAAATTTTTAGAAAGGTCCTAGTGACGCTTTGTGAAGAATAACTACTTTGTTCACAGACATATAGAGCTTTCTGGCAGCGTGTGGCAGAATCTTCATTTCCTCATCCCTTTTTGCCTAGTATGTAAGTATTACATACAGTCAAGCATGTAAGCATTATCTTAGTTTTCAAAGTTGATTTTAGAAGACACTTTGACTTTCTTTACAGTGTTACCAATAAAGGAGGAGGTATTTTACACACAAAGACAGCAGTCTTGCCGCTGATTCTAGCTTCCTAGTGAAAGCAGAACTGAGTTTTGCATTGGTTGCTTGGAACCTCTTTGGAAATAGCAGAGCCTGTTGTGATAGGAAAAGGGGTAGTGGCTTCAAGCTAAAAGAGGGAAGATTTAGACTAAATGTAAGGAAGACATTTTTCACAATGAGGGTGGTGAAACACTGGCCCAGGTTGCCCAGAGAGGTGGTAGATGTCCCATGCCTGGAAGTATTCAAGGTCTAGTTGGACGGGGCTCTGAGCAACCTGATCTTGTGAAAGATGTCCCTGCTCATTGCATGGGGCTTGGATTAGATGACCTTTAAAAGTCCCTTCCAACCAAAACTATTCTGTGACTCTATGAATTTTCAAAAGCAGCAAGTGAATAAATTGATAACATTATATGTGCTAAACTGTTTCTAAAATGTGTATTAGTTGCATGAATTACTTGAATGCCTTAGACATAAGTAGAAGTATCAAGTCCTCTCTTTCCTGTCCATGCTAGTGTCTTCACCAGAGCTGCCTCCATTAGCATAGAGCAGGCCCAAGAGTGTCCCCATTTTCTCTCTGGTGTATATAGCCACCAGATACAATGATGCCACACGCAATGTGACTTGACAAATGCATTCTTCAGAAACTGCCTTTATTTGCATTCATAAACTCCCCTCCTTGCCCTGCCTCCCTTTATCCCCTGTTTCTGGTAGAGAGCTGAGAGATCCCCCAAATCAATTGAAATTTTTGAAATGGCTCAAAATGCCAACTGAAATGACGCAGGTCCTCAGGTTGCATATAAGAGTTTTTGTTCTTTGAAGGTCATGCTGGATGTTTTTTGCAAACACACAGTTGGCTATGCATAATATCCATTAATTTATAAAACTGATTTCTTTGCATGTTCTTTACTGTCTAGTCTGAAGCATCTGGATCCTTGAATATAATCTTGTTGGGTTTTTTCCCCCTTCCTTTTCTAATCAGGCTGACAATTAATGCTGAATGTTATCTTCAGCTTCATAACTTTCCTATGGATGAACACTCCTGTCCACTGGAGTTTTCAAGCTGTACGTGGTAAAACACTTTTTTTTTTTCTTTACAATCAGGCTTTACATTTCCTTAAATTCTATCAGGAAGAGACCAAGTGTTTACTTCTTAAAGCCTTGCAGTGAAGAAAAGAACTGACCTGTTTATGTTTTGGTTAGATTTATAGCATTTTCTAATGCATTATTTAATGTGGTAATGAATGAGTTGAATTGCATGCATTTCATTTAGTTGCAACTTTAAAAACAATCGTATTGCTTAGGAGACTGATACAATGCCCATTCCAGTTAATGGAAATCTATTGCCCTGGAAGAACTTTATTTTTATGCCTGCCAGACTTGCCAACTTTGAATTAATTCCATGAGGCATACTTGAAAGGAATAGTAAGATCTGTCTTCTTCAACCTGTTCCTGTAAATGTCTAATCAGTACAAGAAGTCCTTCTCCTTTCAGATGGACTTATTTATGTGAGGCAGAAACACAGCTCTCAGGCTTCATTTCTTTAATATAAACTATATTAAAAATAAAAAAGTTCCTAAGGTAATTGTGCTATTACTTGTGAAAGAAACCTAAACCACCTGAACACAGCTAAACAACTTATTCCTGAATGTGAAACCTAATAGGCAATTAAATAAAACTTCAGTGATTCTTTTTAAATTAATGTTTTCATTTAGTGCTTCCTTCTTGAGTGCTTCCAGCTAAATGAGCTTTGGTAGCTCAATTGATTAAATAGTTGTGCCACAGAAGTAAGTCTTGCTTAATTTCATTTCTGCCTTTCTGCAAGATAGTTTGGGGCAATGTCAGGCACATCAAAATCAAGAAGGTTGTTCTTCCTTAAAGCTGAAGTACTGGACAGTGAATCAGGCCACAAAAATCCATTCTAGGAACAACAGACAAAGAAATTTTCAGTAAGCATCCATAGGAATTTTATCAAATTAGGTACTAATGATTGTCTACCCTTTTAAGCTCTTTGTGGTCTTTTAATGATAAAGTTTCTGAAAAACTTGTATTTACATAATTTTTGATTGATCATAAGTTTAGTTAAACTTAAAACTGAGGCTAGATATTTTGGGGTTAAGTTTTAAGTTTGGTTTTCTCTCTGCACTTTATGTATAGCCCTTATATGTTAGTTTATAAACAACTTCAGAGATCAGAAAACATGCTTTGATATATACAGTGGCTGAATGCTTGATTTGCTCTGTTTTATTCTAGATGGATATCCCAGAAATGAAATTGAATACAAATGGAAGAAAACCTCTGTTGAAGTGGCAGATCCAAAATACTGGAGATTGTATCAGTTTGCATTTGTGGGGTTACGAAATACTACTGAAATTTCTCATACCTTGTCTGGTGAGGCAAAGTGTTAAGTTTTATTTCGTGTAATATCTATGTAGAACAAGACTAATAGATGAAGATTCAACTGAAAACCATTCTAAATGTCATGTACGTATTTTTTTTCCTTTTTTTAATTTATAGGTGATTATATTATTATGACAATCTTCTTTGATCTCAGCAGACGTATGGGATATTTCACTATTCAGACATACATTCCTTGTATACTCACAGTTGTTCTTTCATGGGTGTCATTTTGGATCAATAAGGATGCAGTTCCTGCACGGACTTCTCTGGGTAAGAATGTCTTTTTTTCAACATTGAAGGGTCTGGTACTCTCAGGAATGCAAATCTACAGCAGGGAGCAAATTAACCATGACTTATTCCCCTTCAGATTATAACCATTGGTCACCCTTTCTCTTGAACTACAAGACTAAGAGTAGGAGGATCCTGCTGTGGTTGCACAGCAGGGTTTAAGGAGGGAGTGTTGAAAATTGAAATCTGGTCATCCGTAAATCCTGATCCAAGCCTTGTGGATCTGCTGTTTTTCACATAAATACATTTTTTTCTCCTTTATATTCTTTTTGTCATCTCCAGGGACAACAATATGGCAATCATTAGTCTGACAAGTATGATTAAACTTTACTTAGCACCATGGAACAAAGGATGTCATTATTACACAGGCAAAAACCGTGAAGATCTGTTTGTTGGGTTTTTTGTTGGGTTTCTGTTGTTGTTGGTTTTTCTTTTCAATAAAAGAAACTATTCCGTTGTTCTTTTAAGCCCAGGATAGGACAGAAAATTTGCAACCAAAGTGGCACTTCAAGCAGTTAAGCATATAACTTACAAAAACTGACTCACTGAATTGTGTTGCGAGTTCTTCTACAGAGATAATTCTTTGTAGTGTCCTCTTGGCTGACCTGTTTAGCATGGTGTCAGTCTTCTCTGTTGAAGTGTTCAGGATTCATGGATTCATGTGCTACCTTGGAGAAGAGTTGTAGTCCCCACATACATCATAACAGACAGGGGTGTGTGGAGTGCACAGGACTCCAGGACTAGCAACTTTGATCTTAGGAGTGACAGATACTTTTATTAAAACTGTTGACTGCACTATGACCTATATGAGGGAAAAGATCAAGAGCTGAAGGTGTATTTTAGGAAGTGAGAGATAAGAGGTCGTGGAGTCCACTTCTCTGGAGGTTTTCAAGACCCGCCTGGATGCAGTCCTGAGTGATGTGCTCTGGGCAATCCTGTCTTTAGCAGGGGAGTTGGACTAAATGATCTCTAGAGGTCCCGTCCAACTCTGTCAAATCCGTGAATCCGTGAGTTAATTTTCTTCATCAGCATATAGGATTCTGAACACTCTATTCCCACATTATAGGAGAGTTCCCTACCAGAAAGGTGAGTCCAGACTTTAACTCCCTGCAGTTCCCACTGAAACCTCCCACTGTGCAGTCAAGCCTGCAAAATTAATGAGTCAAGAAAGAAAGTAAACAAAAATGAGCATTGCTCAGTAGCCTAATGAAAAGGTAAGGGACGAAAATCCAAGTCTTGGATCTTAACTTTATGCTGTTTAAAAGTTCTGCAAAGTTTAGTAAAGAGAGCCTAAAATCTTGAATAAAAAGGTGAAACTATCTCTCGATAGTTTCAAATAATGATTTAGAAATTTATTCTAAAATTTATTGACTGAATAATCATTGGACATCATTGCGGGTACCACCTAGAAAGACACTAGCTATAACAGGAAAAACTGTTGCATTGGTATCCTACTAGTTCTGTATCCAGTTTGTTCTTTGTAAAAAGTACTTTTTCTATGCTGCAAAGCCAACAATTTTGTCTTTGATCTCATGGTTAAACTAGATTTTTCATGCTCCCACTTCAGCAGCACTAACCTTCATCTACTTGAGATGTACTACAAAGGTTTTCAATGTCATATTTACAGCTCCCTGCAGTTAACTCTGAGCTCCTTTTGTGTGAACATGCTGAAGCCATCGTTTGACAGATTGTAGAATGACTTTTCTCACATGAAGATGTTCTGATGAAGGAGAAAGAGAATACCAGTCAAATAGACACAATTCTTTAGAAAGAGACTGAGAAATTAAAACAAGAAAGCCAAAACGAAACAACGTCCATCATGGCAAGCAGTCACGATGCTGTGGAAGATTTGCTCCCTGTGTGCCTTTTGCATAGTGGAGAGGACTGGGGAAGTCCATGTCTCCTCTTGTCCTCGCTGAACAGAAGTCAGTAGGGGAATGATGGGTGTGACATCCCACCTGGAGGCTGCGCTGGGGTCTGGTAGATGGAAAAGTCTTTGGCCTTTTTCTTCTGTATATATTGCAAGATCCTGGCAGATTGCGGTTTCCCAAATCAAAAGGTTTGAGATGATTAAAGGTCTTTAGGTATTTAACTATGCAGATAAATGCTTAATTGATTTTCAAAAGCATCTAGTGGGAGCGAAGCACTTTTGAAAAACTCTGTGGTTATCTGTTTGCCCTTTTAGGCATGTAATTTCAGTGGGAAATCCATTGCAAAATCACCACTGCTTTCCTGCTGTAGGATCAGTCCACAGCGACCCCTGATTCCATGCTTTGATTCAAAAGCCATAGTCAGTCTTAGACTGGTGTAACACCTTTTTTTTTTTTTTTTTTTTTTTTTTTCCAATAAGCTTGTGCATGTAAATAACAAATTATTTGCATGTTCGAGTTTCTTCTCCGAAGGAAAGGTCACGTCTTAATTTTGGACTACTATGAAAAAGGCTTTGTGTCTCCCTGAAGCATCAAATATAAGAAGTGTTAACACCTTCTAAATGTTAAACCAGTGAAGAGTGGTATAGTTGAGATTTTGAACACATCGCTATTAAGGCCAGCTTGTTCTTTTAATTAACTTGTATGTAAGTGAATCAAGGGAAACATTTTCTATTACTTAAGACACAGTATTGAAAAAATACCTACTAATTTAGAGAATGAGACCAGAAAGGCCATGAAGGTCATCTAGTTTGATCTGCTATGGGTTGGAAGCAAACAATTGAAACCATTATTCCTTTTCTGTGTGTTTTCTGAAAGTTTGAAATAATTGACAAATAACACTTTTTTTTTTTTCTGAATATGTCCTTTTGAACATTTTAATCTTTCAAGAGCCAGAGGACTTTTTTGTGTTTATAAAATTTGTGTACTTATTTATACCTGTTTGTCTATTGTTTTTGCTTTATGAGTGCATTCTATAATACATTTATAAAATTGCACAAACTTTCTCAGTGTTTATTCAGTGTGTGTTGAAAACGGGAGAGATTTAAACTGAAGGTGAAATGTGCTGCCTTCTGTATGATCCCACAGGGGCTGCTGGATCCATAGGGATGGCTTCTTGCAATAGCACTGATGTGTGTGGGTGTGATCAGAGGTGAACCCAGCTGTGACTCAGTTCTTTGAGGATTTTTCTGTGACAATATGATTGGATTACTTATACATTTCCCTCTTTCTTTCTTTCTTAGGCATTACAACAGTGCTGACCATGACAACGTTGAGTACAATTGCTAGGAAGTCACTCCCAAAGGTTTCCTACGTGACAGCAATGGACCTTTTTGTTTCAGTTTGCTTCATTTTTGTGTTTGCTGCCTTGATGGAATATGGCACCTTGCATTATTTTACCAGCAACAGAAAAGGGGACAAAGGAAAAGAAAAGAAGGCAAAATCGAAGCCATCGGTAAGTTTAGCTAAACAACAAGAAAAAAATACCCCAGCATGTTCTTTATTGTAGCATTAATTTTTAGAGACTGGTTCTTAAGCAGAAGGGGTAACGTCCAAGGATAATTAAGACTAATATTCATTTTATTATGTTAACACTGAGGGATATGGTGTAGGGGAGAACTTTGTAGATTAAGGTAGATGGTTGGATCCGATGATCCCAAGGGTCTCTTCCAACCTGAATGATTCTATGATTCTATGTTTTTATAGTTGGGGCTTTTATTCATTTTCTGTAAATACTACTAATGAATGCAGGTTTTAGATCATTCTACTCATACATGAATGAGAACACAAGCCTAAGCTAGAGAATGGTTTGATGTAACATTCCATGCTTCTTTGCCATGCCCAAGCCCTTGTTGCTCCTAGAGCTGCCCATGGAGTGTGTGCTCATGGAGGCAATTCTGCCTGGGCATAGAAATGAAATTATAGAAGCCCAGATGTGGAAATGCAGAAATCCTGTTACAAACCATATCCATTCTGTGACTAGTGCTGGAAAGCACTGGTCACCCATTCTGAGCAGCGTTGCTGTGGGAGACTGTCTTATGGGGGCACTGAGGGGCTGCTATGGCTTAATACCAGGGAACTGGGAGCCCTTATGTTTCATACACTGAGCTGGTCCAAGGGGATCTGCTGTGTGTTTAGGACAAGGCTAGTGGTGAAGGCTTAATAATGCCCTGTGCTACCTTGGTTGGACATCACTCTGAGCCTCAGGGAATCCAGCACAGCCAACAGAACTGGAAACTGGAAACCTCCAACCTCTTTCTGGTTAGTGGTAGAAGCAAATGTTGGTACAATGGAAAGGATGGAAAACGGGCTTTGGCCAGGTCCGTATGAGGGTGAAGGATAACAGATGCTGCAGGATCTGTGGGACTTCTTAGTGTCAGCACAGCAGATCCAATTCTATGTTGTCGCAGCGAGGTCTCGACAACACTTAGGGAGCAGGGAGGTGAAATAGGTCTGCTCTCAGCATGCACAAGTTGAAAAGCAAGAGGGGAGGAAGTACTGCTTCTTCAAACCAGGGAGATATTATAGATCAGCCACAGAAGTGGTTTGCAAGTATACTCTATTGAATGGAGTAAGGAGACTTTTCAGAATCTGTTCACACATCAGCCATTTGTGAAATAATCTGCCAAATGCTTTGAGATTTTCAGTGCATATGACAATTTAAAATGTAGAATACTGGTGAGATAGAAACCATGACACTTATAGAATAAATAGCTGGGACAGATTAATATTAGCAATTTAATACTCAAAACACTGTTCATTTGTGCTTTATTTGTTTTTAAAGCATGCTTTTTATTTCTAAGTAGTTGAAAACCAGCCAACTTTTCACACAGAATTCTTTAAACATGTTTCAGCATGTTATGGCTATAAGACGATACTAGATAAGACATTAATCAAAAAAAACCCAGGGGATTAAATTTAATATACTTAGATGCAAGGATTTTTACTTGATAAAGAGGGTTTTTTGGGGGTGAAGTTTTATAAAAACATGTAAAATTTCTTGTTCCACATAGAAGAATTAAAGAATACATCTAATTAATTAATGGAAAGTCATACAATTACAAATCCTTTCTTTTTTTTTTCTCCCCCATCGCCCTCCTCCCCGCCCCCCTGCCTTTTATCTTTGTAAAGGACTTCTGTTCATTCTTTTTTTTCTTGTAGTTATGAATATGTAACTCAAAATAACAATTTAATTAAAATAGTAAGTTTAATTCCTTCTGAAAGGTTCTCATTTACAGGTGTTTTTTTCCTTGGAAAGCTTGCCTTGCTTAGGTCTTCTATTTCTATTGTAAAATGCAATAAAAGCTTATTCCAGCATCTGATGCCAGTACAGTGATCTTGTGAAAAGATGGGGAGATTTTACAAATGATTACGACAGTTTTATCTTACAAAATATGTGCTGGCATCATTCAAGAAAGGTAGTTTGAATTGGCTTATATAAATCCACATTAGTAAGGATAATGAGTTTGGGCAGGAAAGATTAAACTTAATTAGTTGTGGATCTTGTTCTGATGATCATTTCACCTGAAGTGAATGCATCACCTGTGTTATGATCGTCATAGATGATGGCTTTCTTTTGTACTTTTATTAATGTTAATGCAAAATAATTTGGTTTTGGTCCTCTCATACTGTATCATAAATGCTTGTCACTGTATATGGAATTTTATCTACAATATCAGCAGGCATGTACCTGAACAATCAGCATGTACTACTCTATCTACATGTTTTGGGGTTTCTTTAAGTCTCTGCCAATTGATATGAGGTCATTTTCTTGTGAGGTGTTGGTCTTTTTTTCCCCTTTTCTCTCACATTGTCTCTTTCTTACACACGTTTTATGTATTCCCTGTAGGTAGTTAGGTCTATAAGATGTCACTGTCTTTCTGCCTCCCTCAGGCCACCTTTTCAAACCTGTAATTCAGTAGCCAGCTCTAGTCTGTGCTGGTGACACGGACAGTGAAAAACAGTACTATTATTTCTTCCTCCACCCGTGGTGTTTCTGAGTTGGGGATTCCTGTTTTACCCCACTAATAAAAACAAATCATGCCACAAATCTTACATGGGCAGAACCAGCAGAGAGGAAATTCTGGCAAAGCCAGAATAGGCATGAATCAGAAATAAGCCTTATATATATATCCTCATATGTCCTTTATATATATATATATATATTGCTTATATATCTTCGATAAAATAATGATTTTGTAAGTTCAGAAAAAAATTTGAACTTACCTGTTATGTTTTATAAAACTCAGCCCTGTTTGTAATGTCTCACATTAAGGTAGAAGAATGTAACTGCTGTTTGTTAGTATTGTCAGTATTTTATCATAACTGAAAAGAATAATGAGGTCCTTTAGGATGATAATTAGCTCCCTAGGTCATCATGTCTAAAAAATGTTGAAACAGCAGTCTGTGTGAAGCTTCTTCTGGTAAAGACACTTAGGAAATAAAGCTATTTGAAAATGTGGTGGATACTACATGGCTTTGATATCACCCTTTGGGATGCTGGGTAGAATGTCCCTGAAGCAATAATGCCTCCTTAACCATGTATAGAGATCTCAACTGGACGAAGTAGTTCTCTGGAAGTGGGACAACAGGACTCTAAAACATAACAAGAATGTAAATTATGTGGCTTCCTGCTTTTTGTTTTTTTTTCTGTATCTTTTAATTCCCTATCATTTCTAATTGTTTAAGAGAGATTCTTCTCTACACCTAAACACACAGTTAGTTCTTCTGACTGCATCCTTTCCTGCTGTATTTATTCATTATGTGACAAAATATGGAGATGGTAGAAAAGAGAAAATACAATGTAAGACTAGTGTTGAAGTAACCCCAGTCCTCAGTCTGAAGATTTGAGAAGAGATGGGGGGGCGGGGGTTTGAAAGAAAGAGGATTATGGATTAGTTTAAAAAGACTATGAGATTTAAAAAGAGGGGAAAAAAAAAGGACAGATAGAGAAAGAGAATGTCTTTTGAAATATTCAGGAAAACAAGGAGGAAGAGTGAAGAACTGCATGGAAACAAATTAATAAAAGGGGGAAAGATGGGCTGTGGTAGCGTAAGCAAATGGAAGGTGAAAAGGCAAAAGTCACAAGAAAGAGAATATTAAACAGTATATGTGCAGGGCAATGAGGCACACAGATTTTTTTCTATTTTTTTCTATGAAAATTATTTATGAACCTTAACATCTACTACACTGAGGGTTTTTTTTTTACCAGATTTCAAGAGTGTAAAGCTAGTCCCACAGAAAGTAAAAGCAAGAATTTAGAATTGAATTAGTCAGTTTCACTGCCTTCAGTGGCATTCTCGTAAGGAATCTTATGTCTTGGTTTCTAAAGATGGGGCATGTTCTTTAAGGATTTAACATCAGAGGGTTAGATGACATAGCCTGGCCTTGTGTGTCAGTCTCTCAAACTTCACCAGTGATACTGTACTAACCCCATTAGCTTTTTTTTTTTTTTTTTTTTTTTGTGAAAATGTTGCTTCTAGTCTCATTCTAAAGACTCCAAATGAAGGGAGAGCTATCATTCCCTTGGTAGTGATGTTTATACCCTGCCTGTGGACTTGCTTGATGACCCAGTCATCAAGCTGTGTCTGACTTCAAAATGTTCTTTTGCGTTGTCTAGATGGGATCAGATAACCCTGTCTGTGTAACTAATTATCCACTATTCCCAAATCCCAGCACAACCCAGTTTTCACTGTGGCAGGTGCAAATCATTCATGATCTTTAGCCTGCATGAGCTAATTATATACAGCAGTTCGTAATTCACAAAGCTCCCCAAACTGTTTTCTTTAATATTAGAATTTCTCTATATTGTACTGAAGGTGCTTATATTGGCCTTTGCTATGGAAAGCCTATGGAATTATTTCTTGTGAGGATAAAAAAACAAACGCAAAACTGTATTTTTCTTTTTTGTTTTTCTTAAGAAACCACCTGCAATTGCTGTTCGACCTGGATCAACTCTAATCCCAATTAATAACATTAATCATCTCCCTGAACGCGATGATGATTATGGATATGAGTGCCTAGAAGGGAAAGACTGTGCTAGCTTCTTTTGTTGTTTTGAAGACTGCCGCACAGGATCTTGGAGAGAAGGAAGAATACACATCCGTATTGCAAAAATTGACTCCTATTCTCGAATCTTCTTTCCAACTGCCTTTGCATTGTTCAATCTTGTTTACTGGATAGGATATCTGTATTTATAAATTTCAGAGGTTTGACAAACTCAGAAAAAAATGTTAATTGAACAGTCATTAACACTTTTCAGTGAGCAGTCAAAAGATTAGAGCTGGTCCAAAATGACTCAAATTGTTTGTATGCTTTAAAAATTTGAAACAATGAGAGGAAATACGGTGATGTAGTCTCCCTCTTGTGATCAACTATAGAACTGATAGTGCTATTTTGAAGAGAAAATTTAAAAATAAATATCCTGAAGATTTTACTTGCCAGAACATACGTTTATTTTTGTCCAGCTCTAACAAAATGCAGAGTCAAGAGACTCTGTTATTTAACTGGATGGTTCTACAGAAGCTCTCAATTGTAATCCTAAATGATAATGCAGATGAATTTTGTAGCATCTCTTACACCTTTACAGAGAAAGCCTTAATAAAATGGGATTAGTTATTCTCATACATTTCATCCACAAGGTAATGATTTTATTAATCCCTGATTTAAAAAAGTTGAAATGGAACATTTCTATTTTTCAAACAGCCATTTGTTCTCTGCAGTATGTTAAAAAGAATGATTAAGTCATAATTGTATTCAGATTTATACAGAATGCAGAGATTAGAGCAGCAAGAAATGGATATATCACAAAACCCCCAAGGGTAATTCTGAGCTTGTCTTATCCTGACCACTGATATAGGCTTTTGGTCTTCAGTGTTAAATTGCACTTATGTCTGTTCTCCATCTGCCATTACTTCACTGTTGAGAGTTTCCCAAAGTTCTCCAAGAGGGCTACAGCTTTCAAAAATTCCTACCCAGCTGTTGTTGCTTGCTCATTTCATGGAAACCAGGCTGATGTTGGCTGACTGAGGTCCTGGCCATTAAACTTAATACTCTTCACATCCTCCCCATTCGCCTCTCTAATTCATACTCAGAGCCAGAGAAAAAGTCATAACTCTACATTTGGTAGAATTTCCATCATCAGAGTTTGGAAAACCTGTAGCAGTGCTATAGTCATTGTATTCAGAGCCACTGTGTTAAATCTCCAGCCCTAAGAGCATAGTGTGTGACCTGCTCCACTTTGCATACAGTATGATTTTGTAGATTCTGCTTGTTACTGTGTGTGCTACTCACTGAGCCAAAGCCAAATGGTGTGAGTTGACTGAACCTGTGTTACGGATTGCTGTGTAATTACCTCTTTGATATTTGTTTGTTTCTAATGGAAAAGCCCTGCTCTGGGGGAAGTTGGGGGGGAGGGTGGGGAAGAGGGGAAGGTAAAAAAAGTAAAAATAACGCTTATGTATTGCAGATCCTTCTCCAAGATAGGATGTATTCCCCCAGAAATTTGGGATTTTTTTGGGAGGGGGGCAGAGAGAATACAGTTCTCCAGCCTTTCTGTGATTACAGAAAGACAGAGCTTCTGTTCACCTTGGTAGCAATTCTTCAGTAGTAGCTTTTCTGGACCGTCTTCTCTGTGTTGACTGTTGCTGTCTGGCAGCGCTTAGTATCTTAATTCTATTTTTAAATCCATTGTCTTCATTATGAAAAACTGCAGGTTTTCCTCCTTTCTCAAAAAGAAACTGGTCTCAAGTGAGCTTGCAAAAATCACTGTAAAATTAAGATATGCATTAACTAAAAGTCAGAATTACACAGAAGACCTTACAGATCTTTAAAGAGGATTAATGGGATTAGCATTTGGCTGTAGGTAAAGATGTTCAGTACTGGAGATAAAGACATGATTAATGGCTAATAATAGAAAATGATACATGAAGGACCCCTCCCCCCCAATATTTCTCTTGAATGTGCTCCCTCCTCTGAGTTTCTCAGAAAAGATTAATGTATTTTTATATTCTAGTTGGTACCAGACATAATAAGATATGATATACAATGCACATTTCAGATGAAATGTTACTGCAGTGTTCAGCCCCAAAGTTTAATAGAGAATGCAAGACTATGTGCAGTGATTCTGGAAGGAAGTGTGGCAGAGAAGATCCCATTTTAATGCAAACTTTATTTCAGTATTTAGCTGATGAAATATGAAGGTGGTTGAGAGAATTTGAAAGCCTGCTGTCAAGGTTGGCTGACATTATTTGTTGCGTGACCTTTCTGAGCACCAACTTGTTCTGACTGTTAGGCTGAGCGTAAAAGTGCAGCATCATTAACAACACTGATCTACTATAATGTATTGTTTCTTTAGAGTCTCATTTTCAGAAAATGTTCAGTACAATGGAAATGTGTCAGTTTTAATTCCATAGTGCAGTTTGATGCTTTTTGACAGCACAGTAAACACACTCCTCTGTAGGAGGGATGAAGGTGGCTCCAGCAGCAGTATGTTGGATATGTACTTGAAAAGCATACTCGCTCTCTACAATACAAGGCCCCAATTTTGTGAGCTCCTGAGTTTCATTAATTCACCTTTAAACAAAAGGAACTTGAAAGAGCTTGGCACTTCACAAGGGGAAATACAAATTTCACAGCCTGCTCTCCTCTGGCACATCTAGTTAGCTTTTTCTATTCATGTGGTTGTCAGTTGCCAATCAGCCTCCAGTGACTGAATTAGAGAACAGAAAACATCCTGAATTGGCAAGGGATGGGTAAGAAGTCTTTCATCTCTAATTTCTATGAAACAATGTAATGGAGTATTACAGCTACTGAATGTTATGGCTGTTTGGCTTATGGATACACTTGCTTCTGTCTGTTGACAAACTTTTTTGTGAACTTCATTTGTTTCTGATGAAATAATTTTAGTTTCCCATAGTACTGTGAGTGCAAATAGAAGTGGGAATGCAGTGAACTGTAACATGGCATGTAATAAATGTGTTATTTTGGTCCTATGTGTTTTTTTTCTAATCTGCATGTAAATAGTTGATTCCAAGCAAGCTAAGTGATACTCAAAAAATGGCAAAAGACAGAGACTATAATTACTTGGACTTAGATGTTGCAATCATTTTTCAAACCTATCTGGGTAAAAGTTCTTTACTGATAGCTGGGACCACAGTATTTGGAGTCATATTATTCTGGCCATTACTGTTTAAGCCCACGCTTAAACCTTTTCCTAATCAGTATTGTAGTTAGACCAGAATTCAGAAAAGCGTGAGCTTATGTACTGTCATAAAGAGCGATGCTATCCTGAACTGATGCCATTAACACATGCTTAATTTGCACTAATTTCAATAATGAGTGTTCAGTAGCTCAGATGATTGAACATTAAGGATGTGAGCCAGAGCCTCTAAAGTAAGTTTTCTCACTGAAAATGAAATTGCCATAATGGCAAAGAGGTGAAAATCTGAGGAAACTGTTTTATACTGGACCTATCTTAGGCATCTCCTGAAATGTATTTTTCAAAAAAAGAGACTTTTCCTTGGTATTGCTGTATTAGTGTTCACCACTTGTCTATTTTAGTAGTGAGTACAGCTCAGTGTGTTATTTTTTGGTAAGGTTTTGTCTATGATTGTACCTCACTGATCTTCAGTGCATGTCTTCTGTGTCTGAATGAATCTGTTTTATGTAGTGGCAGTGCAACCAAAGCATGAGCTTTTATATTCACATGTTGATGTGCTTCAAAGGCTTTAACCTTATCCAATTTTCTGACATTCAGAGACATAGGTTTGTGCAAGATTTTGAAGGAGAATCACCTCTAATATGGTTTTTATAATTTTCTGTTGCTTAGTTGCTATGGTAGTGAAAGATTTGCTTAAAATTGATGTATGAACCATGCTTTGTAATTCGTGAACACCTTTGACCTTTCAATTGAAAGCCTAACAGGAGGAGTCTGGATTTCAATCCCTATCTGCCTAGAGTAAGATATGTTTTATTTAGTTGCATCAGTCATCATTTGAGTTTGTTTCCAAATACCTGAGAATTAGTGTAAATACATCTATTTTATTTTTTTAAATAGTTGATAGTAAAATTATTTTTTAAATTTTTTGTAGTTTCTCTCAGTTATACATTAAATGTGATCTTTTATATTTGTAAAATAATAATGTTTTTTGTGGTCTTTATAATAGATATAGAAAATAGAAGCTAACATAGAATTCCTCATCTAAAGAATACAAGGCCAGGAACTAGAAAGGATTGCTGTGCTTCAGTTTCTGAAAAAGCTCGGTGAATGTCCACAGGCCATAAATAATGTTCTGTGAGGAGGCTAACTCATGGGGAGAGGATGAATGTTCTCTGAGATGTAGAAAAGGTCTTTGCATTGGTTCATGCCATGGGCTTGCTACCCAAGTGGTTGAGGTAAATGAAAGGAGTAGATCTGTCCTTCCTTTTTCAATCCTCTCTTGCTTCTGCTTCACTAGTGCCAGCAATAGCAGTTGCAAAGCCATGTTGCCAGATGAATCAGAACCTGAAAATTTATCTTTATTTTACTCTTTTGTAAATTAATGTTTCAACCACATGGGTGGGACTTAATGTCTGACTGAACATGCAAGATTATGACTACAGGAGCTTGTAGCTGGAGGCAGAGGGATGGCTTCTTATGATGGGCATATTTCATTCCCTTGAGAATCTGCACTGAAAATTGGTTTGGAGGAAGGGGAAAGATGAGGGAGAAAAGTTTGCAAGGGGAAGTGATTCCAGAATCCAGTGTCATGGATCTGAGTGGCTAATATTTAGTTAATAGGTTTCTCACTAGTTCTATGATAATGCTTTTGATTTCCTTGCAACATAATTATTTTTTTTTTTTCAATTAAAAAAAATACCATGCATTTACTATACATCGATTACAGACTGAATGGGCAACAGACAGTTATCTTGAATGATCATTCTGGTGAAATGTCAGACAGAAAATCAGAAATCAGGTTAAATCAGGAAAAGGTTACCTTTTTTCTCCTTTTATTATTGATGGTACAACTATTTTTAAAGTTATTGAGTATTATTTAGTACAACAGACACTGGGAAAGAGCTAGTACTTGGATGTCTACATCGCTGTTAGTCTCCTTGAGGGCTAAAACATTGGGAATGGAAACCTGACCCAGACTGCATTCAATCATTGAGTCCCTCTCTCCTTCAGGGAATCAGAAACGTGGATTTTGATCACATTGGGCATGAACTAGGATAGCAAGTGCTCTCCAGGGAGGTTGATAACAGTTTCTAGTTAAAAGGAGGGGGGATTTCTGCCTGCTAGACCATAATTTCAAACAGAGTACATGCTTCCCTTCGGAAGATGGATGTGTGCTGTGATTTCCAGAATGATGGGAAAGCATCCCTGCACGTGGTGTATATCTTTGCACAGGAACAGTTTCATTGAGTTCACTGTCCTGTTAGGAGGCACTTGTGTATTCCTTGTGTGGCATGTGGGGAGAGTTTTAATTGCACTCCTGGGCAAGGTGTCTAAATCAAGTCACATGGCTCAGTATTGTGGGTTCTGAGTTGTCTTTTGGATCGGTTATGACGCTAGTGAAAAGGCAGTGAATACTAAACTTTTGGTGTTATTTATTAGTAAATCTCACTGAAAGCCAGAGCATTACAAATGCTTTAGAGTAAACCTCAGAGAGCCCATGGAGATAGTTTAGCTAAAACTGTAAAGGATCTAGTCCTTCCTCCCATAGGTGGGTTGTGTTGCCTGCTAGCAATATATTGTTTCTAAAAAGAAACCTAAAAAAGCCTCATGGCCCTTTAAGGAAAAAAAAAAAATCTGTAAAATTCCTGGTCAATCTCATTCCCCTTCACAGTGACAAATCTTGCTTTGCCTGCAAATTTTGCTTATGGTAGATCAACATGAGCTGCGTGAGGAGAACCACAGGGGAGGTAAGACAAAAGACCTGTAAACTGTTCTACCTTGTTCTTCCTCTTCCTTGTTCTTCCTTTTCTTAGTCAAGAAAAGAATTTCAGATGTTTCAGTAGATGTATGGTGTATGTAAATGAATTTTTGCCACTGACAACAGTGTCTGAGTCCCAATAGCTGACAAGATCAAGAGAGACAGTCTGCTTGCAGTAATAAGGCATCTCTTCTGTAATTCCTTGTGGTAGCGGCTTTTCCATACATCTCTGCGTGCCTACCTGAGACTCAGATGTTTTTCAGGTTGGAAGCAATTCTTTTGTATGTTTCCAGCTTCACAGAATGATCTTTATCGTTGTGGTTTGAACCTAGCTGAATTCAAGAGGAAAGGTTTCCCCTTGAAGCCTGGGTATTGCAAGAATGAGATGTCTTGCCACCAAACATTGGAAGATTGGTTTTCAGCTGATCCAGCTGAGGAGGGAGACTGGCTCCGTAGGGCAGCATTAAGATTGCTTTGTCATTTAGAATTGAAAAGATTGAAGGCTATTAACAGTCATGACCAATACTGCCCCCGCAGAGGATATATTACTTTTGCCAATTTGATATTTATAAACAAAAACCAAAACCAGCTACTGTGGGTGGAGAGTGAGGATGAATCATTATTTCACTGCAGAAGTCTATTTTCCCTTGAATTATTTTTCTTGCTTAGGAAAACAGTAAATAGGAATCTTTTGGCTTATGAAATCAGCAAAAAACAGGTCCTAGTCATTTTAAACAGGTAAAGTCATGTTTGTCCCACTGCCACCAAGCAGGAACAATGAAGGCTCTTGCACTATGGCTCAGAATTTCCAAGATAGGTAAATGTGGACTTTTGCATACTCGTAGGCCCAGTGTAATTATACAATCTGTGTCCATGCTTTAGTCACTGAAAAAAAAACCTCAATGGTTTGTGCATCTTCACAGTATCTTTTGTATTTCCCACTGCTGTCCACTGTGAAAGCCTAGATTTTTTGTGTGAACATGAAGGGTTGCATTATGATACCTTTACTTACAGTTTAAATTGCTATAGATTATAAATACTTCCTTGAATGAAACTAAGGGACCAGAATCTGGCAATCTCATGGTGTTTCCTGTCTTGAAAAATCTAATATCTGTTCTAAATTGCTGTTTCAAATTAAATAAATAATACTGTTATAATTTGAATTCCCTTCATTGAAATTTTATAAACAATTACAATCCATGGTCTAAAAGCTAAATATCTTTTAAAAATAAAACTTCTTGATTTATTATGTATCTCAGTATTTATTTTATTGAGGTTCTATTATTCAATTACACTTTAAATACAAGCCTCTGACTCATCATCCTTAGTTCACATAGTGTTTCAGTGATTCACGGTTCTCCCCTTACTATTGTATCCTTTTTAATTTTTTTTCTTCTCTTTTTAAAAAAAAGCTAACATTTTTAACTACCTAAGTGAGCATTCTTACCATGCATTTGATTTGATAGTGTTTTGGCACCAGTGGACAACGTTGCAATATTGTACACCAATGTTCCTTTTAAAATTATTTACTAAAGCCCTTGTGGATAACTCACTGAAAAACATATGGAACATTAAGATAAATTGTGTAAGTCTCAGTGCTGCTTCTAAGGATTATATATAAAATACATAATATTGATGCAAATTTATTCTTCCATTTCGGTTTTCCTTCCAGAAGCCTCCTCAGATGGACTATTATTATTATAAGTGTGCTGATATTTACAGTTGTACTCAGTTATTTGGTACTTTTCCAATAGCCTTGGTATGCACTCATCCATTATTATATTCAATTACCTAGAAACATCAGGGTATCCTCACAGGCTTTTAATGTGATTAAGCCATGACTTCTTCAGCCTGTCTTAAAATATCACAGTCATTTGTGTGCAATGCCAAAACTAAAACATTTGCAGGCATTAAATTGATTGTTATTTGCTTCTCCATTTTGATAAAGTCTGTCTGCCAGGTGAGAGTGAAATATTGATATCATCATTTTAATATTTGACAATGTTATTAATGAGCATGGCTGAACCAGCAGACTTCAGGAGTGATAAACTGATGATGCTCTTGGATAAATCCCATGAACTGAGACTTTGTGGGTGTGGTAGAAATTATATTGGTGATGGCAAAGACATTTATATAGATATCCATATGTAGACTGAAAAGCCAGATAGGAAAATTTTTACATATACATGAAGTTCTGATTGTCATTTTAACAAGCTTTCCCACACACATTTAAAATTTGTGTTCAAAATATGACCAAAAAGGTCCTAAGTAAATCCATTTAAACTTGCACAGTTAGAATGTAGAAATGATTCAGAAGCTTAAAATAATTATGACTCCATTTGATGGGTCTTGTAGATTAATTATTAACTTCTTTTTACTAAAGAGGAAAGGAAGAGCACAAATATTGTGAAGATAGGCTTTGATATCACTTAAAGTAAACATGAAAATTCCCTCTTTGGTGAAAACTTGATTTCTAGATGTAGGTAGGAGCACATTTCTTCAGTGCCCTCAGCACTGAAGTTGCTGTGATTGCATTTGTGGAGCAGATGGATTCTGCTCTATATTTCGGTAACTCTGTTGCTGCCATGGTAAAAGATCAACTCAGAGTTTTACACTTTTTAGTATGCCCTTTGTTTTTGGATACCTCATTTTCTGATGTGCAGTTTAACACGTGAAAAAGACCTGCTTTTCAGATCATGAATGTTTAGCCCTTTCTAAAAATCATCCCTTAAGCTTTCACTTTGAAGCACCTCAAAAGTGAGTAACTAAGCATCACTGATAGTGCTTTAAATAAGTGTAAAGTTTAGATTGCTATAGAATATCGCAGAAAGAATTTTCTAAGCCTTTTGTTCTCTCTTGCATGTGGGATTTTTTTTTTTTTTTCTTGAGGTCTGGGGAGAGATGAAAGCAAATAGAGGGCTTTCACCCTAAGGTTTTTTTTTTTTTGACTGTAGTATACCTCATGCAGAGTACATCAGTTGTTAAAAGCTGATTTATTTGAGAACTGATGAGACTTTAAGACTGATGCCAGAAATAATACTAACAAGCTCAGAAAGGAGGTGCTTGTGGCCCTCATTATCAGAAGGGGCTTGTCTGCTCAAGGCTTTGAAAACAGAATTTCTGATGTAAGACTATGGGAGAGAGCTGGGTTATAAGGACTTCTAGAAAAAAACAGAATCTCAGAAACTTCTTGCCAGGAGAAGACTGAAAGTATTTTGAATCATAGGTTTTATAGCTCATGACTGTACTGTGAATGTTAATGTCTATTGAATTTTCACATAAATGTCACACTAGTCCTTGTGCATTGAATGGAAATGTGCTTGCACCCTGGTGCATGGTTCATACAGATGTTTCTGAGATGTGGCCTGTGATCTTCTAAATGTAAAACTCTGAAAGCCATACACTTAAAAATAAAAATAAATTAAAAAAATGCCATTGAATACCATGTGTTCTGTGCAAAATGAACAGATTAGATGTTTGTGCTCTGATGTCTCTTAAACTGATAAGAATCAAGAGAGTTTCAACACTGAACTTTGTAAAGCAGTTGTAATGCATCGTTTTTACTGTATCTGCTGTGAAGTTGATTGGTTACACTGTGAAAAAAATAAATAGTGCCTGGCTACTTACTTTCTGATGTTATTTATTTTCTACATGGCCATATATTTTTTCTCTCTAGGACCATGATGATAATAGTCATTCTGGTGAAAATAGTCTCGTACACTGCTCTGACCAAGAGCAATAAATTTTTTCCTTCCACCCCCCCTCCCAGCCCCTTTCCTCTCCTCTTTCCCTCTCTCTCCTTCCTGAAATAATAATGTATATAGAACATCAGTCATCTCTCAGAAGTAAAGCTCTGGAGCTAAAATTTTTCTTTATCAGCGATGTTGGTTAGGGCTGGTTTTATAGCAGCAAGCTAATGAAAGATCTCTTGTTTTTTACTGCCAAGAGGAGTCATCCTGCTCTCCCCAAAAACCCCTTCACTTCTGCCAGTGCTGGTGCTTGGCTAATCCCACTCTCCTTCCTCTTCCAGCATCCCTCATGGCTATGATGTCTGGCTCCCTCTTATTTTTCTTGTTTGTCATTTTAGAAAAGGTTGTAACTTTCTATTAGATGTTCCACTGGAGGATCTGCCAGCAAGCATCAGCTTCTTCGTGTGATCAGTCGCAGGAAATGTTTTTAATTCACTCTAAATGGAGTATGGAAAGGCAATGGAAAAGGGATGCAGTTAAAATAAAAACTCTGGGAAAGTTGTCAAAGAAGCTTTAAGCATCTCAGAGTTCTGGAAAATGCCACACAGATTTCTGCAGCCTCTTAAACATCCTTTTCAGATTAAAGTCAGGGATCCCAGCAACGCTTACATTCCCTTTAGCGTTGTTTGTTCTTTTTTCCCTAGTAACTACCTCTGGTGTTATGTCTTGCCAGCTGTTACTTAAATTATTAAGGTTACTTAAGGTATAAGAGAATCTATTTATCTTTTTCTTTCAGATTGTTGATGTCCTCTCCATTCTACAAAAGGTACAATGAATTGTGGTATTTCATAATATCAAAACTCTGAGAGCATAATGTTTTGAATGGCTTTTTAGCTCAAAAGAAGCAAACCTCTAGCTTCCACACTATTGAAGTAGCTGATGAATGAGGGAATTAGGCAAAGCCTTTATGTACAGACTTGAAAGTAAAATCTGTCATCTATATTTTTAAGGTAAATATTTTTCTTTATTACTGTCAATAGAGTGAATTTCAGCAATACATGCCTGCAAGGAGCTAAAATGAATTCATTTCTCATTGACAGGTCAAAGTATATTATTTTTTACAAAACTGAGACAGCTAAGACTTGGGGTGGGTACAAGCCTTGCTGACTGAAGTTACTAAATGTCGGTGCTGAACAGAATAAGGCAGTAAATTTATAAGAGTTCCCAACTAGTTAATTTTAGTAGTATCTAATTCTAGGTTTTTCTTTGTAATAGTTAGTAAACAAAAATTGCTATCAATAAATATTTCTTAGTAATATCCAGTATTATTATTTGCTAATAATACCTTCCGTAGAAATTGGAGAGCTCTTTTAAGATGTGGATTAGGGGGTCAAAGTGTCTAAATAAAGCCTGTGGATATTTAACAATCCTAGTCAAAGAGAAGTAACTGCTACTTTCCAAAGAACTAGGTAAAGCTGTCCCTGTGCTCCCTCTCATGCCCTAAGGTCCTGCACTGTGGCTTGTTGTCAGGGAGTAACTCAGTCCTTGTGCCCTCAGCCGGCCAGCCCAGCTGCCCTGGGGAAGGGTGACTTCTGTCATGCTCTCACCTCTCTTTTGGGAAGGGAACTGTGACCATTGGAGTCATTCCACACAGGCCAGTGAGCAGCCAGCACATGGTAACAGTTTTCAGACACAACGAGCTGATGTTAGGTACATACTGGTAACTGAAAATTTTCATTATCTGTTACCAGTCCCTGACGGATTGTGTCAGGTTAGCTGCTGCTGCTCATCTCTTTTCTCATGTATTCTCTCCTGTGAGAAACACTGCCTCAGGTTTGCCTACCCCTTCTCCTCGTTTAGAGCTAGAGCTTACCATCTTCTCATAACTTTCCTCATCAAACCTGGTACCTGGTTCTTTTCCTTGCATTAGAAATTATTGTGTCTTCCTGAATGTTCACTGCACCGTCCACCCTTTACCTGCTTCTGCACCTTCATTTTCTCATTTTCTGTTTAGTCCTGTGTTAATTCACACATTCACAGATGAGAACTGGGGAAGGTGAAAGATGATGGCTGTGAAAGCGATGCTGACATAAGCAATGAGACCTTTCTGCCCTTCACACCACTAACAGTCTGACGATGCAGTATATCAGCCTCCTGCTGCCTGAAGAACCCCTCAGAGATTTCTGTCTGGTGTGAAGTCATCTGACAAGAAATGGTAAATAAGCAGCAGATCTTTCCTAGCCCTCTCTTAAGAATGTCAAAAGGCAAAAAGGACAAAATGTCCTTGAGAATGATTTCTGTTTGGGATGTTCTTGCATGGCCCTGCTGTTGAGCTCAGCTCTCAGCAGCAGAGTCTTCAAAGCTGGTTGGGTTCTTGAATGCATTTTCCCTATGGCATGTTAAGATGGATAACCTGGCAAAAGTTCAGATACGTTACTAAGCTTCCTACCAGCAATGCATAAACAAATAGGGACACTGATATCTCAATACTGACCTTATTTCTCTGCTCCTAACTGTGAGAGACCATTACAAGAAACCCTAGAGTAAGATTGATGCTGGGGTCTGCACTCAGAGCATGGCTCAAAGGTTAGATATGAGCCTTAAGACTTCTACTTGTAAGGTTCTCCTTTCCCTATTCTACTACTGGATTTGTGTGGCTCAAATATTTTCTATTTTATTTGAGGTAAGTAGTTTCCCTGTGCCTTGGTTTCTGTCCCTAAGATGTCAATAATGTTACTCATGGAGCTTTTAAAATTAACACTGAATTAATGGATGCAAAATACTCAGCTCTTCTTGTAAAGAAGGACCTTTCAGAGAACTAGAACAAATTACATTGTTGATCTTCAATTCTGAGAAGGAAAATGTGTATATTTCTTCAGTGGGAGCTATGCTGATTAAGGAGACAGGTGATAGTTTTGTGCCTCAAACTTCCCTACTAATACAAATATTTTTGACGCAGGTACTAAAAGGTAAATAAAGCAGTCATTAATGGGGATAAATCCTCAGAAGAACTTAGTGATCAGTGTTCACCTCAAGAAGTAATCAGGAGCAGAGCTACCTGGCCAATATCCTCTGAATATCAAAACTCCCTGGAAAGAGGTGTGTAACAAAGTACAGTGATATCTTTCTGTTACTAATGATAATACACAAAACCAATTTTATCCTGCTTATCTGTTGCCTGTTTCAGGTCTGTTGCTGATAAAAAAGAACGCTATCTTAATGCTGGTTTTATCTGTAGTTTGTCCTACAGGCAGTATTTGAAGACTCTAAATTCTTCATAGGTGCAGTAACTGAAGTTGTAGGCATAAGTGCAGCTCAGCACTGCCCAAGGTCTGAATGAGTGGGGAAGAAAAAATATGTCAGACACTAAAAAAAGTTAATAGTGAAGTTTGGTCTGTGTAGCGAGATTGCTGATCTACTTTTATTGAAAAGTTGACAGGACCAGACTTTCAGTATAAGGCAGTATTGCTCCTCTGAACTCAATAGAATTACACTGCTTTACAGTTGCAACTGCATGACCAAAATTATTTTATAACTAAGAGCTGTATGTTCTGACATGGGTGAAAAGTGTCACCAGTGTTTTGCATCAAAGAAGTATTGGTTTTAGAATTACAGCCTTCTCAGCAGATAGTAAACTCATATTGAGATCACATCATCATTGTTCAGGTTGTCAATGAACATTCAGCACAGTTCTCATCACTAGCTGCTACTTAATCCATGCAGTCAGTTGCATTGAGTATTTATGTTTGTGAAACTTAACAGCAGAGTCATCTCTACTGAGAACTGGGTTTGATTCTGTGTATTTGGAATTCTACAGCAATGTGCAGAAGGGCTTCGAAGTATTATTTGCTAAAATATCTTCACCCATGTACCATTTTTTAGGTTAGAGATGTGTTGCTACCTTCTGATAGAACACAGTGCTTTAAAGTCCTAGTGTGATTACTGAACTCAATGGGAAAATCTTGTTACAGAAAACCTTCAAATTTCCCAGCAGCAACAATGAAGATAAATGTATCTGTGTTATCGTCACAGTATTCCAAAAACACACATTAAGGGAAGTTATACATCAAAATTGAGTTGTCCTCCAGAGTACTGGGGATTAGTGGTTAATAACTGGGTAGCAGAGTCAGGAGCATGCAGACACCCATTAATGGTGTGCTTGTTATCAGCCAGAGAGTCCTGTGATACAGGCAGCAGTCATGAACTTGCAAATCTTGGATGTTGTGAAGATATGTAGAAATAAATGGTATTTGACTAAGTGGGCCACCTAGTATGTGATTCAATCAGTGGGAATTGCAAATTCCTCAATTTATAATTGCCTTTAAGATTTATCAGCTTTCTCTGCAGCCTTTGTGTCCTGAAGCATTTCGGTTTGCTTCTCTCCAGGAGAAAACCTTTTAATATCTCTGTTAGCACAGAGCCAGTACCATCCTATTGCTGCCTTAGGAAAGAGGACAGGAGCCACTTTGCCAGACATTATTCTCAGAACTTGATCAAGAGCATCATTGTAATTTCCACTGAGAGACTGGAATTGTTGATTTAACTGCACTGGAGGGAACACATAACAGAAATATCCTTAGCTACCTCCTTTAGATTTTAAGACAGGTTTGCTAATTCTGAATGCGTATTTGTGCATGATCTCTGCACTAAAGTCATGCTTATTCTACTACAAATCTGTTTTAGAAAATGGTATTTTATACTACTGTGTAGAACTAGCATGGATTGTCTTTGTTCCCTGGAACAGCTCCCTTTTTCTAAAGATGTTTCAATACCAGGTAAGGAGTTAAACAGCTAGAAGCCATACAGTAATCAATGGTTTAAAAGAGATGCAAGTGAATGAAAATCGCCCCTAACATAGAGTAGCCAATATGGCTAAAGCATAACACCTTAGAGATTAGGGGTACCTGCTACAATTCAATTTCTAATCCTAAATTAAAAATGAATAAAATCTTGTAATGTTTTCAAATTATTTTTTAGCAGTTTTTTTCCCCAATAGCTGGTATTTTGACTTTGCAAGTGGTTTTCTCCCTTCTCAATAATCCCTTCAGTTCCTTAACCCAGCAAGGTCTAGCATCTGGTGATACCATTGCTTCCCATCTCTCACTTGCTTTAGAGATTTTCATGATTTTCTTCTTTCTTATCTCCTCTGCCCCTCCCTACCACCACTTCCCCTTTGTGGGGGAACTCCCTTTTGGGGAAACTCACCTGCGTCAGCTGAACTAATACTCAAAAAAATCATCAAACTATAAAGTGATGCTTGCAGGGCATTTTGAGCAATTGGCCAGGCAGATGAAGAGTTCAGCATTTCAAGGACCCAAGTAAAGTTCAAAGATAAAGAAACAGGCAGGACTGGATTAAGCCCTACAGCTACATGGAAGGAGGTTGTAGCAAGGTGAGGGTAAGTCTCTTCTCCCAAGTAACAGGCAATAGGACAAGTGGAAATGGCCTCAAGTTGTGCTTAGATTGGATATTAGGAAAAATTTCTTCACTGAAAGGTTTGTCAAATATTGGATCACGCTTCCCAGGAAAGTGGTAAAATCACCATCCCTGGAGGTATTTAAAAGCTGTGTAGATGTGGTGCTGAGGGACATGGTTTAGTGGTGGACCTGGCAGTGCTAGGTTAATGGTCAGATTGATGGTCTTGAAAGTCCCTTCCAATCTAGGTGATTTTATGATTCTAAGAAGATATGACCTAGCACTAAAATTAAATTAAAATAATGGAATTCTTGTTTTGTAACAGACTAAAAAGGCAGCTGTATAATTTCCTTTGATCCTTGCTTGGCAAGGCATGACAAAGAAGGATGAAAAGGTTGAGTTTAAAAGAAAATTTTGGAGGCATGATAGGAACTGATGTGGGTTCCTGAGGACCCCTTGGCATTATGAAGGGTGTTATGCCATGCTCTGCTGAGATATGCTTTCCCAACTGCTGTGACCCTTAGTACAGCTATGCTAGTACTTTACCAGAGCAGGACGTAGTTGCATCCTGACTCAGAACTGGGATCAGAAAGGCAAGAGAGACTGAGACAGGACCCAAAGAAACCCTGCTGCTTGTCTGGTGATTTCTGTGGGTAGGTGGCCCACAGGTGGACTATCAGCATGTTCTGGGCAGCTCCCCAAGTATACTGGATTATAGCAGAGGGGTAAATGAAAATCTCTATATTCTAGGCCTTTCCAACCACTTAAGGCTCTGGACTGCTTAGAGAAGGGAGAAAGCCTGCACCAAGCTGAGATTAACCTTTCTTTGCTTTGTATTTCTAAGCTCTTTGTGTTCTCGATTTAAAATACTCCCTTTGAAAGCTTTCCCTCATGAAAGGAATTATTGCTTGCATGAGAAATAATAATTAGCTGATAATTTAGACTGAAAATAAACCACTAGTTCATGATTCATAGTCCAGCAGAGAAATGATAGTCTTGTGTGTGGTAAACCAAAGCTGCATTCTAATAGTCATTACTACCTTGGGAAAGGCCATAGGAAGGCAACATTTTACCTGGAACCATTCTCACTGGGAGATGGAAACTGAGGATTGGAAACTGGAAACTTCCTCCTTTTTGCTACCCACATAAACCTTCACAGATTCCTGCTGCAGGGGCATTTCTCTAGAAAGAGGAAGCACTAGAAAGCAGAAAGATCCAAGCAGTGAAGGAGCTAAAGAAAACTTTAAATGAGAGCAGAAGACACTATACCTTTCAATGTATCACCAGGTGGTTTAGTATTAAAGACATAAAAGTTTGAAAACAATATGATTAGCTGCTGGGGAATTTATCTACAGGGCAAAGAATGTCAGGATCAGGGAAAGACTGGTTAAAGCCAATTCAAACTGTCTGAAGTAAACTGATAAATCTTAAATAGTATGGGAAAAAGAATTACAGACTTTTTTCTTTTACTGATTTAGCATGAGACCCAAATAATCTGAAATACCACAATATTGTTAATGTAGAACCTTTATTACCAGAAAACTGTATTCTGAACATTTTACTCAGAATTTTTTTTTGTTGTTGATCCCTTTGTGACCTGTATAGCCAGCACAGTCTCAGTGCAAGAGACTACTCAAAAAAGTATGTTTGGTATAGTAGTTGTCATCATGAAAGCTGGGAAAGCATAAGAGCTGTATGAGATGTGAACAGTTATTTTACAAAAAGCAAAGAAAGGAGAGAATGAGACAGTTTTCTGCTCTTTGTGTTTAAAAAGCTTGAAGAATGACTGAAAAAAGTAGATACTTCTGTCTATGCCTTCTCCTTCCTGGAGTTCCTCAACAGGAAGAGCAGAAGCAGAAATGAGTTTTGTGTCTCTTTGCATGGACTTGAGAAAAAGCTAAAGCAGTATAACCAAGAAGTTTATATGAAAGTTTACAAATAGGGTAGGAAGGGTTTCTGAGACTGCTGAGGAGGAACAAAGAAAGCTATGCTAAGAGAAGTACAAGGTAAGAATTGGTTGTAGAAGGAGAGAACGAGTATATCAGGATCCAAAGGTTGGAACTTATGGAAGACATTTCCTATACCTTAAGGGACTGTGAGTAGTTGCCTTAAATTGCTGGATAAAGGATATAAACTAAACCTGACAGCTGAACTGTTCAGATCTTCTCTGGGGAGATGTGAGGGATTTTGCAGAAATATTTCACGGGAAATGTTTCAAACGTTTGCTTTCAACTGCTGGGGAATGAAGGGATGTGAGGAAAGGAAGGAAGGAATGAAGTAAAAATATCTTCAGAGCTTCCTCATTGAATTAGTCTCAAAAATTTCATTGTTGAATGTTTCATTGATGAATTTTAGTTATTTCAAATACAAGTCTGTCCTTCTGTCTTATGAAGTAAAAAACCACTGTCAAATATATCTTTTTACTATTTGTCAGTTTTGATCTCAGTGTTTGACAAGAATTTCACTAATTTCAGTTATAGATGGTGCTAGTAGGTCTATACAGCACACAGCCCCTCAAATTACTGCTGACATAGCAAACAATAGAACTAGGGATGGTCACTCCACGTTAAAGCTAATTAGACTGTAGCGCTGTGGCAGTGTAACTGTGGTGTTCCTGGGACAGCAGCTGGTCTGTTTGCTTAGAGAAGTGGTACCTACTCATGCAGTCACCCAAGGGATCTCTACTCCCACAGTCCTGTGCACCACGTGAAGGTGCACAGAGGCTCATGGAAAGGGTCAAGGTCAAGAGTTGGACTTACTTGAAAACAGCAGTAGCAATAGTTTTTGCTACTAGGAAACTTTTTTCCTGTCAATCACATAACTGAGGAATTAGTTAATTCCCCTTCATTAATGAAGGGGAAGGAGATTTTCAGGGCCTATAATTTATTCCTATTTTCTTAATAAACAGGGAATACACTAGAAGAGCAACTGTGTAAAAACTTCCGTTTAAAAAGTTACTGGGTCTCACTATTTAAAAATGTTTTCTTTTATTTATAGTGCATACAAAGTTACATTTATCAACAAGGTTTTGAGTAGACGCCTTCTGAAAGTGATGGAGTTGAACAACTGTCTAACTATGAACTCAGGACTCAGAAAATGAAAGCCATATCCAGTATCTTCTACTTCAAAGCTGTGAAGAGTCATGAGGAAATGAAGTTCTGGGCTGACTTGAAGCAGAGAGATATTTGAGGTATTGGAAAAAAGGCTGCACATATTTCCTTTCTGATTCAGTTTAGAAGTAAAGACTAATTACATGACTTGTTTTTAAGATGGAGTCCTTAACTTTGTAGCAAGACCATGACATTTTTTTTCAAGAAAGTCTGTATCTTCTTTTTTTTTTCCTTCTTTTTTTCTCTTACACTGAACATTTTTTTCTTTTTCAAGGTGGAAATGCCATAAAGGTATACTCACTGTTCTAGGACAGCTGGACAAATCACTTTTAGTTTAACGAAGAAGGAAGTTGCTTAAGAAGGATGCTTTAAGGAGATAAAATCTAGAGTCAATGAATAACATGGGTAAATAACTGGTGAGGACTGCTTTTTGTTTGAGACTGAAATAACACCTATTGCTGAAAGATTTATGTTCTTTTAGTTATTGCTTTCCAGAACATAGAGATGTTGCTCTTATTGCTGTCTGTGGATATTGAGGAGATTCCAGAAGATTATATGGTATGACTTACTCTATACCATAAAGCGGTACATTTCATATAGGAATACAAAATCCAAAAAGCATAAGTCTGACTGCATCAGGCTTTCAAAAGGGTATCTGTTCATGACTGAGAACTCAGAAAATGGAGATGTGAACATTTAACTTTGTAATGTAGAAAAAAGGTCAGTTTTTCTCACTGTTTTTTCATTGTTGCTTGCTTTCTCTGTGAATGCTGTGGTTTAAGTACCAGTCAGTGTATTTGCAATATTTTTATCTAAAGAACTAATGAGCCTGTGAGTAGCCAATACATTCTACCTGGAAGGGAACTTGACATTTTATTCTATCATATGTAATCCCCTTTATGATAAGCTGAAAGAGCTGTTTTTCAGAGGCATCTTTCTTTGGGTTTTGAATTGTATTTGGAACTCTTTGTGTTCTCTGAGAGCTCTTCAATTCTGACGATGAGCACAATATTCTTTTATCAGATTAATCAGTGGTCTAGTTGAGAGAGAACCTCTAGTTCCAGTATTTTAATTAGTCTTGTGTATTCATATGGGACCAGCTCTTTCCTTCTGAATTGCCTCTCAATACTTTTAAAACTCCTGTTCGTGTTACACTTCTTGTATTCAGACTTAAATTTGAGTGGAGCTCTTACCAGAACTTAGAGATGGGAAAGGAAGAAGCCCCTCATTTCGAGACATTGTCAAAGAGGTGGTCTAAGGCTTATGGTACCAAAATGTTTATTAACTGCACATGCGTCAACAGGTATGCAATGGGGATGCACTACCTCAAAATGGTGAACAGTGAGTGCTCAGCTTTCTTAGATAAGTTGTAAATCCAGCTGCAGGCTGTAGTGCTTTCATGAATACAGATTATCTTATGTTCTTTGTTTCACCAGTCTCATATGCTTAGTCGACCATTTGAATTATAGACTGAGGACTGTGGGGCAGAGTTGACTTCATTTGTCAACTATCTTTTCTTGCTCTATTAACAACTACAAGAATAGAAAATAGAAATGCAGCAAAACTTCTACGAGAATTTGAAGATTCAATTATTTTTGCATGGCAAATACTGTAGGCAATGTATATAACCTTGATGCCAGTGTTAATTTCCTGGTATTCTCTCCACTACTGGATGTTATTCTCAGAATTTACAATCTACATGTGCTTCCTCCTAAAAGTGTTTCCTTCTAAAATAGCTGTATTCCACTGACACAGTGAAACTGTTACTGAGGAAGAAGATTTATAGCTGTATATGAAGGAGACCATGCCTAGACACTGGACATAGATGAGGAAGCAGATTCATATAGCAGAACAGAATGAAAATGGAGCAGATCATTTTCAAGACACTATACAAAGATTTTTGTTTTCCTATCCTTAAAATCTAGTGGAAGTACTGTGGCATACGTTTTATTGTGAATGGAATACTATATCTGTATATTTGGCTGACCTCAAGAAAGAAAGACAATACTTTGACTCCAGCAGGTTTCCTTGTAGAATGTCCAAAGCTTATTAGTAGCCCATCAATCGTTAAACATGTGCTTTTTAATTTTTAGTTTTGAATGTTATTGAAATAATAAATAAAAAAGTGTCAGGATGGTATCTGAAGTTTCTGCTTACCAATTTGTGTCTCTTACAGCTGTCTGTCTTTGAAGCGTTTTCCATACCGTTCTGTAGACCGATTCTTTTTGTTCTGAGCCCTAATTTCAGTATCTTACTTTTAAGTTTGCATTTCAGTGGTCAATACCTCCTTGTTATGAATGATACTATATGACAGCAACTACCTGTTTGACGGTAAATAATTTCTACCAATACCTAATCTAAATCTACCCTCTTTCAGTTTAAAACCATTACCCCCAGTCCTACCTCTCCACTTTCTGCTAAAAAGTCCCATCTTCCTTTTATCACTTCCATAGTCTACTTGTAGGAGCTTTTCTTGTGGTCCTTGACATCTCTGGCCAGATTTAACTCTATCTGGGAGTTAGCATTCCTAACCTGATCCTGACTGCTCAATTTCTCCACATTCCTCCCAGGCTACCCATCCTTGCTTCCACCCTCTGTAGGTCTCCTTTTTGTATGTGAGATTGTCCAGGAGCCTCTTGTTCATCCGTGCAGGCCTCCTGGTGTTATTGCCTGACTTCCTCTTTATTGTGATGTATAGCTCCTGAGCTTGGAGAAGGTGATTTAGAATATTAGCCAGCTTTCTTGGGCTCTTCTTCCCTCCAGGGCTTTATCCCGTGGCACTCTGCAAAGAAGATCTCTGAAGAGAACAAAATCTGCTCTCTTGAAGTCCAGGGTAGTGAGTTTGCTGTGGCCTCTCCTCTATGATGAGAGGGCCTCATCCTCTCCATCATCCTGGTCAGGTGGCCTGTAGCAGACTCCCACTGTAATGTCACCTGTCCCTGCCCTCTCTTTAATTCTGACCCATATGGTCAGAATATGGTCGGCTCCTCACCATCCCCAGGAGGAGTTCCATGCACTCCAGCTGCTCATTGACATAGAGGGTGACACCCCCTACTTGTCTCCCCTTCCTGTTCTTCCTGAAGAGCCTGTATCCTTTTATTCCAACACTCCAGTCATAGGAGCCATCCCACCATGTCTCCCTGATGCCAATGAAATCATAGCCCTCCAGGCGTGCACATGTCTCTAACTCCTCTTGTTTATTCCCCGTGCTACATGCGTTGCATGTAAACTCACTTGATTCTGTGGAAGAGGTTATCAGATCATTCTGCCCATAATCCAAAAAGGTCTTCTCAATGTTTGATGTATCTTTGACATGGCACCCCACATTACTCTTTTCAGTTTTTAGGAGCTTCTGTCATGAATAGCTCCAAAAGGTTTGCAGTGATTTGTCTTTGTTAATGATCCATTCTTGGGGCAGAACTGCTGGCTGGAGGTAAGGCTCTGAGATATGACTCTGCATCATTGTTTTGTGTAGAGAATCTTCTTACACACATTCTAGGGCCGAGATAGATGTGAAATGAAAAAATCACAGATTTACCAGAGATTTCTCCTTAGTAGGAAGTTATTGAAGCCTGACAACTCCTCCTGCTGTGTAGATAGCTGGTAACAGTTGTGTTAACATCTTTTAATGACATTTCTACATGAAATGTAGGCTTCTCTCAGAGATTTTCACAAATCTTTTTGAAACTTGAGAGCCCAGGGATCTGTCTTCATGGATCATGTTATAGAACTTACAACAGGGAAAAGTTTGAAGTGATTTAGTTGAATCAGCTTTAAAATGACAACTTATTCTCCTCCACATCTCACCTCCAAACAGCAGAGCCTTGGAGGACACATACTGTTGGCTGCTCAGAAATGGCTTGTGCCTCTGTGGAGAGATAAGCTCATCCAAAATTACCAGCGCTTGTTTGAAGCTGTGCTTCTAGGCAATAACTTAGACTAAGCCTGGTGCAGGAACATCTGCAGAACTAATTAGAAAGCCTCAATCCATTGTTTAGGACCAGAATGAAAGTGTCAGTTGGGTTAGACCTTTGGCTTGTACAGAAGACGATAAATAAAGTAGTCAGGGAGAACTGTTTTGGATCTTATGGAGTTTGGTTTGAACTTAACTTGAATTGCAGTCTCTCTGTAGGCTGTAGATGATTTTTTTTAAAATTCTGCAGTTCACAGAGTAAACAGACAAATGAAAATATAACGAAAATATTAAGGAAGTCTTCCTTTTCAATTGAAGCAGTGGGGTTTGTATAATCTTGTGTACAGTTCTGCTGGATATTACCAAGTGGTTTAAGCTAAATCTTGATCACATTATGAATTATTTTTTTTCTGATTCGGTTGTTTAAACCTTTGGGAAAGTAAAGAAGTTCATTAAAGACATACCTGAAGGGAAAGAATCTGAGCTGCTGCTGAGGTTTCTCTTTGTCAAGATAGTTTAAGAAATTCTACTGAAATGTGTTCTTAACAAATCATTTTTTAATCACAATAGTAGAAGATCTGTTTGTCAGAGACAAAGCAGACTACAGTAGCTTGGGACTGCTTCTACTTAGTAGCCAGGATGGCTGAGTCATAATTTTACTAAATTACCCTCTGGTCAGCAAAAGATGTTTCTAAGCCAGAGTGCCATCCAGAGGGGATTTGCTATGTGTACTGTCCTGTTCTTTGGGCTGTGCTAGAAAAACAATCTCGCTCTTTCTGAGGTAGAAAGAAGAACATTCTGTACATCTGGAAACCGGAACTTTAGAGAACTGCTGCAATCCTACAATGGAGACATCTGACATTAACAGATTGTTCCCATATCTCTGTCAGGAGTTTTTATAAGACCATAGCAAGGAAACAAAACAAAACATGGAAATTTAGACTTGGTGACATTTACACAAGTGAATCAAGCTGTGAGGATATTCCCGTGGAAAGTGAAGGCTCTTGTCATTGCAGTATGGCCAACCTTTGTTATTGATCCGCAGAACAGCCTTCCTAACATGATATTTCTGGTACCTGTATTGTGGAAAGGCTAGTAAGACCCTTTGAAATTATTTTCCTTTGCTGTGCTAAGTGTCCGGTTATTCTTGGGTGTCAGGTAAAATGCCCTCCTCTGTTTCCAGTACCTCTTAAAAGATGATTGTGTCTGTGGTAGGTTAGCCTTGGCCAGAAGCTAAACACCCACCTTGCTGCTTGTTTATTCTCCCCTCCTCAGCTAGCTGAACGGTGAAAAAATAGCAAGAAAAGGAGTGAGAAAGCTCATGGGCCAAGATAAAGACAAGGAGTTCCCTTGCCAATTACCATCACAGGCAAAACAGAATATACCTGGGGAAAATTAATTTATTGCAAATTAAAATACATATTTTATTAGTGATTTGGGTAGGGGAAACAAAAAGAAAAACATTAAAACATTGTCTTTCCTTCCTCCTTTCCCAGACTCATCCTCACTCCACTCCAGACTATTCTACTCCACCACCAAGTGCAGGAATGTGGGGAGTGGTTGGTTACCATCAGGAAATGGTGGTTCCTCATTGCCTCTTCTTTCTCCTTACATTTTCCTTTGCTCCATCTTAGGCTCTCCAAGGGCTCCAGTTCTTTAGGAGTACTTGCTCCACCATGGAGCACCTCCACCTTCTCCTTCTCTTCTGGCCTTGGTGTTCTCACTGCTATTTCTCACTCAATTATTCCCTGTTCCACTACCTGTGTGGAGTTTTCTGCTCTTTTAAAAATACATTTTCACAGAGATGCCATCAGCTTGTCTGATGGGTGCAGCTGTGTCCTGTGGTGGGTCTGTTGGACCCTGGTCTCTTCCTAATGGGCAATCTTGCACAAATTACTAGCTATGCCTGAAATTTACTTTGAGAATTAAGCTTTGTAAAGGTGTTTTGAAACTTGAAACATTTTACTTGGGAGAAATATCATATGGTATGACTGTACTGAGAAGACCACTCTCCATCTTGGAGAAACAGTACATTCCTTATCACAGGAGGTTAAAATTTGCCCATTCATCTTCATGGATGAGAGTTGCAGTCTAAAAGTGTAGTTGTTGATCACAAAATAGCTCATCTTCACTGAGTCTCAGTGTACCACCATTGATTTAAATCAGTGATGAATTACAAATTCTGCAAGTAAGCCTCAAAGTTTAGAGGCAATTTCTGTCAGTCAGTAAGCTACATTCCTCTGGTCAATTTATGTTTGTTTTTCATACTATTAAATTATTCTAACTGCTTGAGTGATGTTAAGTTAAAGTAAATCTACTGCTAACAAAACATTGCAATGGAGTCCAGTAACTAACTAAATTTTCATTTGGTGAGAAGAATACTATTTATATCACCTAAATATTTTTTCCAGACCACATTGTTTTGATTAGTCCCTATAGACGCATAGTATTCATCTTGTTTTATCCAAGGATGACATCTTTAATGAGACTGAATATTTACCATTTCAAAGCCCCAGCCCCCTTGATGATGTTTGCTAGTCTTATTAAAACGTGAAAGCAAAATTGCTGCTGTTCAGAGTATACCAGCAGGGAAAGGCCAGATCAGCTGGCTGTTGATCAGCCTGATGTAAAGACATGCTGACAGCAGAATATTTATTTACCATTTCTAATTCCTAGGCTGTCCCAAAATGTGTCATTTGTTTTTACCAGTGATTCAAGCTGACATTTGCATCGCAACGCATTACGTTAAGCAGTGTTATGATCTGGAGGAATACTAAGCTATGCAGGTAGACCAGACAATTTTAAACAGGAGCTCCAAATGAAAGGCGAAGAGGCCTTTGAGGTTTAGCACAGCTGCTGCAGGAGGGTTGAATAGAATTTGGTCTATAAAGACTGAAATACACCATTTCAGATAGATAAGTGGTCTCATCAACTTCACCAGGGCCCAGAGCTACTTCCTGAGGTGCTCAAGTTGATTAAATCTGCCTGAGAGCTTTTTGCATGCATGCAAAATGGTTATTTCCTAAAACCCCTGTAACTGCAGTTATAAAAAAAAAAGGTCTCAAATGAACAAGCACCCTTTTTTTTTGGCTTTTTCTCTGCCATAAAACTGATTTGAAGCAAAAACACTACCCACTGAGCTCCCAGCTGACCTCTAACCAGACTTCCATATTCTGACATTAGTCTCAACAATCTAGTGGAACATGAAAATATAATTTTTTCTCCAATGTCTTGTTCTTTTCTGTCTAGGGAAGCTTGCCATCTTCCAGCTGGCTTTATAATGGAAAGGTTTCCTTTTTTTTTATTGCCCCTGTGTTTTCTCTTGGAAAGATATTTAAGAGTCTCTGGCATGAACTATGGCGATTCCAGTGTAATACTCTGCAGCAGTTCAAGTTACTAAATGGTAGAAATATGCTGAGACGCCCAGAAATATGTGGAATTTTGCTGAGTTGACCTAAGAAACAAAGATCCAACTTAGCTCAATAGACATATGTTAATATTCAACAACTTTTTAAAGATGGACTGAATCTGCACATTCAGAAGTCTGTATTTATAATTTTGTCAGATGAACAAGAAGAACAACTACACATACACATATCAAAACTCTTGTGACAAACCGAGGAACAAAATAATAGGCTTTCTACCTCTTGTAGACCTTCACTTAATGATGATGCTATGGGGATGGGTGAACAAAAGACAGTGAAGTTTGCATTTCTAGCTGCCACTCTCACCATCTCTGATCATCACAACACCAGCAGGCCTTCATCAACCTCATTCTGAAAGACATCCTGACCAAAATAAGTCAAAGAGAGGTATTTCCACTGTTGAACAACATTAGATTTGAATGTGTAATATGGGTTCCTTCTTTTCTCTTTCTGACTTGTGTCTCCTTTTCCTTCCCCAGCCACATTTATTTTCTGTCTCTGTCTCCATTTGTGTACTGTTGACTATTTGGTTGGCAGACTAAGACAGATTTTTCTTTAATAAAAATGTTTTACTCTTCTGATTAGAAAGGTGGGAAAAAGAACTATCCTTACACTGGTCCAAGTTTGCCGGGTCTTGGCAAGGCTAATAGGATCAGGGACCAGACATTGTAAAGGATTAAGACACCTGAAGCAGGATTCAGGCAGACATTTAGTGCTGAAATCCAAAATTGTGACCTCAAATTGTATCTCCTTAATCTTGAAGCTGTCTGAAATCGCCAAGACTTAATTTCTGTTGGTATAAAATCAATCCTGTGACTGATGATGTATGTGTGTAGCTCTACAAATCTTGTTCTCAGATATATTTTCAAAAACCAGAATGTCAGAGGACCACAGTATTTCAGCACAGCAGAAAGGTGCCTTTTCTGGTTTTCACCTCTGGTTCTGTTGCTCTGACTGGTTTATGAAATGTCAGCAGATAATATTGGCCACTCCTATTTAAGAAAGGAATGTCAGGGGAGACGGTGTGATACTGCAGACTCCTAACTCTACATTTGTTTTTCAAGAGGTTTAATTTATGCTGATGTGACAGTTTTAGGAATAAAGAGAGCAAGAATAGAGGAAGGACTCTGAAAAATAGTAATGAAAGTGTTCTCTTCAGCCCACGTTAAATGCCTTGACCCAGGTAAACACGCTGGGCTTGAAACCTCATCTGTTTGTTCTTGTTTTTTTCAGCTTTTCAGTTATCTCTGCCACTCCTCATAGTGCCCACTCTCTTGTTGACTTGGGACTGCAGAGCAAGTCTTCAAACTGCAGCTGCAATAACTGAGCTTTAATTTTGGGATATAGTTACCTGAAACTTACTGGTATGCTGAAGCTCAGTCAGGCAGTTTAGAAAAGAAAGCGTTTCTGACTGAGATAAGAGCTGTATTTAGCTCCCCTCAGCTGTGAATTCCTTTTGCCTGTTGCAAGTTTAGGAGGGCAAAACTCTCCTCTCTCTCTCTCTGATTATGCAGCAGTATCTTTGCTGCATCAGAGCATCAGTCAAAGACCAATTGCTTCCACACAGACTCATTTATAAGTGTCTATGTACCAGCATACAGATAAAGACACCTGATAGAAAAAAAAGAGAACAGACTCCATTTAAATGCATATTTCTGTACGCCTGCTTGTTTTCAATGATTAAAAATAATGATTAGAAGATTATAACTGCAAGACTGACAATGGTATTGGTAAATAATACTCCCAGAGACCTTATGGCAGTAAAATTCCTCTCATGTCAATTGGGTACCATGAAAAAAATGGAAAAGAAGAATGCTTGCAGCATGATACAAGTGAAAAAAGTGCTGCCTTACACATTGTTAGCTCAAATTAAAACTTGACTGAAAAAGGAAAAAGAGCATTTATTTAGCAGATCACAGGAGAAAGGAAATAATTGTCCTTAAAGAAGAGACTGCTGTCAAAACTTGGACCTTAATTTCAAATTACATGGCAAATTATTGCCAGCAGTTCATTGCAGGAATAAACAATGGTAAAGTGCTAATGAAAACTTTTAAAACACCTATTAATGAAAAAATTTGGAAAAGCAGTAGAGAAAAGATGTGGTTTGATTTTGGTGTCAGTTTTTTTTGTTAGTTTTTTTGTTCGGGTTTTTTGTTGTTTGGTTTGGTTCTTTTTTTTTTTTTTAATAGACTTGTTTTTCCTGCAAATAAGCTCATTCTTTGTGCAAATTGTGTGTCATAAATGAAAGCATATTTTTCACCAATAGAGCCAACATTTCAGACCCTTAGTGAGATGGTCAACACTTTGACATTGTCTCTTGACAGGGTTAAATCAGGAACTTGGCAGTAAATATTGCCTCTTCACTGAATCTGATGATGGGAAACTAGACTGTGTTCAAATCTGATCAGATTTAACCAGTTGATTCTGTCCTGTAGTGAATAATGTGATTGGTCATTGCTCCATGTGACTGTCGGCACTTCAATTTGGAATGTCTTCATCAGAGAGGTATGGGACTTTCTACACTATGAATTTGATTTCTTTCTAATAAGTGCTTTATATTGCTATCTATCTAGAACTTCTCCTCTGTACTATGTATATGTGTAACCTGAGTAACAAAGTGACAATGGAAAAAAAAAAACAACAGAAAAAAAAGTCCTATGATACTGTGTAAGTTTTATTGGTAACTGTAGAATAAAGCATAAAACTGTAAGATGAATGTGTGATTTTTACTATCTACTAGTTGCTATACAAATGTGTCTTCTAAATTTACTTTAAAACAAGAATAGAACTTGTGCTCTTTAGTATGGCAAAAGCTTTGTCTGCAGATGTTTCTAATTTCAGTACCTTATTTTTTTTCCCCATGACATTTACAAAGAGCACGTAGTAGACTGAGTAGTAAGCTCTAATAATTAATCGTAATTGAAATTAGATGATTTCACACCTGGACACTAAGGAATCTAGTAGAAAGATAGATATTGAAAGATTGCTTGAAGAAAGTACTGTGGATTGGGGCGGAGTGGGAAAAGGTATGTTGTTCAAGTTCTGCGAATAAAGAACAATGACCAGGAGCTGTATTCCTAGTGTGCAGCCTCCCAGTTGTGGACTCTTCAGACTCAGTAGCAATGGTACAGGAAGAAAATGGTAAAGGAAGGCTCCTTGAGGGGGCAGGGGAGGGAATAGACAACTGTGGAGACCATACATAATTTTGGTCCAGGCTGAGTTTTGTGATCAAAACAAAGTTGCAAATAGGCAAATCTCATTTGGTTTGTAGGTCTGATAAGATTAATTAGAAAACACCATTTTGCTGTGAATAATCTTTTACAACTCCCTTATTTTCTGAAAAGTCATAAAAATAAACATAGAACTTCTTAAAATCAGAAGTAGTAACTATTTGAAGTTTAGAAAAATGAGCAAGTCACCAAAAGCAAATGACAGGAACTACTTTGTCAAAAGCTAGAAAGAAAGTCAGTAAGAAAATCTTGTCTACAGTTAAAGATTAATGAAAATAATGCTTTTCATTAACTCCTATGAAAGGCATAAGAATATCCAAAATATCCAGTATCTCATTATCCAGCAGAGATGTCATTAAAGAGACTGTACACCAGTGTTTTTTACCTCTACTGCTCTTTTCTCTCCCTTCTTGGGTATCTTTATCTTGTTTCATCTCCAGGAAAATAGGATTAAAATCCACTAACAAAAGCTCAAAATATTTCCTTATCATTCCTTGAACAGCTCACTTTTCCTTGAACAAGAGCGCTTATTACCCTCTTTGGTGTAGTCTACAGAAAACATCCCAAAAAACCAAGAGAAAAGAATTCTGAAGAGAAAACTTTACAGGTAAAGGTAAGATTTATACATTACTTATTATTTTTCTTTCTGTTTTATCTGTAAGAAATATTTTAAATGTAATTAATGTTAATAATGGTAGTTTGCTAGCAGCCAACAACATTCAAGTGTCTATAATTGATAGATATGCCCAAACTTGATTACTATTGGATCCTGTACACACTTGGATGGATGCCACTCTCATTAAAATTTTCACAGTATCTATAACTGGTAGCATTTTCTTATCTAGAATTCCACCATTTCGACTCTAGTTCCCTTATCACATAAAGTTCATACACCAATGTTCACAAGCTCTTGAGATTTAAAAAACCTCTTTTTTTAAGAGTATGGGAATGTATGTACATATGGTACACACATGTGCATCTATAATTACATAATTATAGATACTTATATATATACATAGCTTCATAAACACTTGTGTACATATGTATGTATATAATTATGAAACAAAGAGAGATATGTATCTTTGATGTCTTAAAACAAAATTGCTTATTAAACCCAAATTCTATTTAATGTAGTTCTTCATATGAAGCAAGCATACTCCTGTGGAGTGAGAAACAACATTTGACTTCCAGTTTCTGACTGTCAGATGGCATTATAAACATACAGTCAGTTTGGCAATAACTGTAATAATCTTCCCTTGGGACATTGTGGCAAATCAGATCTGTGTGTATAATTGTGATTATTCTACAAAAAGGTTAACTATCAAACTCCAATTACACCTACGTAACTCTATATATATTTCTGTTTGCCCAGTTACAAATGAATTGTTGCAGAGTGTTTTGTGTCATCTTAAATTAGTCTGTGCTCATTATCTAAAATGTTGGGGCTATAGCTTTATGACACAAACTGTCCTCTACTTTGCCTTGGCAGCTCCAGTTCATTAAAACAATGTTATCATCATGATGTATTCAAGTCAATAAGCCTTGGTACTGGTAAAACACAGTATTCATCTATTGCTCTCAGCAGTACTGCAATGCTTATTTATAACTAACCAGGCTGCTCTGCAGAAGGTATGTTCATGCCAATTACATGCTGCCCATTGCATGAAATGCCTAATTAAAGTTTTCTCTATAAATATTACCCCGATTGAAGTCAACTTGCCAGCAGCCACATAGTGAGAGTCATGGTAAGACCTAGGAGTCCCAGGAGGTTACTGAAATATATTTTTCTCTGACTCAGTTTGCATTAAGCCATTCTGTATGCCATGAATTCAAAGAGAAAATGTAGGTCTAAAATCCCTCGTATGTAGTAAAGAGAATTCTAAAGTCCTTTTAGGTAGTGCAGCATAATCTTTGTCTTTCTTGGAGTTTATTACTAGTTTTTGTGGGTTTTGCTATAATTTAGTAACTCTGTGTTGTACTATTGTAAGATTATGACTTGGCCGATAGAAAAGCTATTGGTAACTTGAATTCAATTACACTAACACTTATGATCAATATAAGTGTAAATATGGTCGGTCTCACACATATGAAAAAGTCAGGAGTGACCCTGTTTGAGTGAAACAGAATCTCTGTTATAATGCACTCTAGAAGAATTTGTGCTAATCCAGTGGAGATCACATCTTCTACAACTCTTTAGGAAACAGGTCCTCCTTTCAAGTTGAAGAACTTTATCACAAATTGCATCATGTCTGCTCACCACAATCTTAAATTAAATGAGAACGTGCATGTTTTAAACTTTATTTTGCTTTTCTGAGTGCATAAGATTAGTCCAGTAGATAGGACAAAGCCTGAAAATGTAATGTTTGCTTTCAAATTATGTGTTTTGATACTGTTTTCCTATGTAGATTTTCAGGTAAGTCCTTTTGTTTATCTTTTACTATCTTTTTTCCCCATTCCAATCATATTGGTATGAGTACTTAGAGTTCTTAAGAGGACTGATGCTGATTCAGGTGCTTTAGATGCTCGGATACATCCAATAACAGAATTCAGCTGAGCACGTAAGATCGTTGATTTTACCAGTCCAATCTGTGATCCTTTAAATGCCCATGAGGCAGTATTGATCTCACTAAATATGCATGAGAAACCAGCATCAGTGCATCACACACATGCCAACAGGTCCCTTTCTCTTGAGTTCAAACATTTCATCACGGTTACTGTAAGTGATAAATTGAGACAAATTTTTATTTTGCCATATTTTATTAAGGACAAAGATCCATTTTTAAAAAATGCTATTGTTTTAGATGTTAATATTACACTTTGAAATAAAGCTCATAATGCTGTCTAGAGGTGTAGTTCAGCCTGATAAGGCCAGAACGTCAAGTGCAATAATTTGCCTTTGTTAAGTGAGCATAACCCATTGATTACACCACAACAGTTATGTAATACAAGCAGGGACAATTAAACTAGGTAGATTTAAACTATTTCATTATATTGAACTATATTATGTCGTTTCTGGAAAGAACATGACACATTTAGTGTAGTAATAATAATTTTCCAACACACAAGTCATTTAAATGGCGATAGATCTAATAATAGTCAGCAAAAGTGGCTTTCCTAAAACTTGTACTCCATTTCAGTTTCACTGCCTGGAGCTTATGGGGGATGACATTTCAACATCCTTTTTCATGGCCTTTGGCAGGAATAAGGTAGCATCTCATTAAGACAAGTAGAATATGCAGCAGTGAGCAGATTACGGTCTTTTCTGGGGAGCTGTAGTTATGGAAAAGATGTTCTATGTTTTTCTATGCTTCTTAGTACTGAGAAGCTGAAAGGAGAAGAACTTGGCTTTTTTTTTTTTTACTCTTCACCTCCACCCTGATGAAAAAGCAGACCTTTCCTCATGATGTATAAACATTACTGGCAATCTTTATAATATTTTGAATAATATTTTATAATAACAGGAAAAAGGAAAGATTAATCATGAAGGCAGCTGAAGGAATTAGGTATCTGAAAACAACATGTGGAGCCAGACATTCATTGTTTTTCTGCTGTGAGTTCTGCAATAGCCGTTCTAAGTTTATTTACATTATGTGTAAGGAAAAGAACTGGAGTGATGTCATGGCCATTGGAAATCAATAGAAATCTGAAGTTGCAGGTAAACAGATTGGAACTTCTAAGGAATGGGCATCAAATTTCTAGAGTATCAAATTCATGTTACAGTTGTGTTTAGATCTATTTAACTTTTAAGCAGTGTGGTAATTGTTTTCAGCATGATAATTTTTAAAAGGGAAGCACAACCAGGATTCATTTTTATGCAGAGCAAAAATGAATGAAAAATGTTTTCTACTGTCCTCTCTTCAAGGCTTGTGAAGGAAGGGACACTTGCAAATAATAAACTGAAGCTCTTTTTATCCTTCTATAGGGAGAAACCAAGAACTTTGGTACCTGCAAAGACACTGAACTGTATTGTTCAGGTTATTGTAGCAAGAACGTGGATTGCCATTATGTACAAAATATGAAGCACTTTTTCATTCTTATCCTCTCCCTTCACAAATACATATATTTAAACATTATGCATTCACAAGATATCTTTAAGAGATGTTGTCTTGAAAAGAATGGAAATCACAGATAAAGCAAAAGCTCTTTATAAAAGCAAATGCAAATTTTTCTTCATAATACCTGAGAATGTTGTTCTCTTGCGGAAAGATAGGAGGCCTGTGAATACAAAATGACCTTTTCTTTATGAACCTCTGCAATGGGGATTTGAAACCTAAGATAAAAATGGTTCATTCAGATTCTCCCTGTTAGAGCTAATCTTCACAGAGCTATAGTTTACTTTTCACATCTGATGTAGAAACTGTACACTTTCCCTTGAAAAAGAAAAATATAGCAGCCACTTAATAGTCTTCACTTACTCCACTCTAGAATTGCAGGTCTTTCTCAATCAATCAATATTTTTCCCACAAGCAACCACCACAGGAGTTACTCTAGGTAAAAATCCTATACACTCTTGTTCTATTCATGAAGGAAAAAACAAGGGATGATAATATTGCTTACCTGCTTTGCCAGAAAGCAGCTATTCCTAGAAAGGTAAAACACCCCTGATGATTGCAATAATTAATTTCATCATGAAATGATAGATCCAGTATTTGAATTTCATTAGACTATACTTTCAGTATGGTCTAGAATACCAAAATTAAACGGTCAGTGAATGTGATTTTTTTGAAATAAGTGTTTCTATATACCTATTTATGTCAAGAAGTTGTACAGAAAAGAAAATCTCAAAATTGTTTTCCATCAAGAGTTCAAAGATGATACTCTTTGAGATGAAGCACTACAATGGAACAGAATAGTTTTTGTGTGTAACAGCAAATGATTAGAATTCAGCTTGCAAAAATTTTTGAGGCATATTTGCCTAAATTTGTAATTATTAATAAAACACAGAAACAGTTGCAAAAGCCTGAGCATCCACGGCAATGAGATTTTTGTCTGCAGATTTTTACAGCTATCATAACACTTTTACTTGGTTCTGACAAGTGTTTTAATAGCAGCTGTATTTTGTAATATCAGGCAGAACAGGTGACAGTTCAGTTCAAAGCAGGGATGAGAGTAAGAAGTATCTCCCTGGGATGAAAAAATGTATATAGGGGAAAAGACAGGTTCTTTAAGCCTATGTCTCCATTAGCAAGCAGTGTAGCTTAATAGAAGTGGTCTGTACAGAGGAACAGTTGGCCCTGAGGACCTGTCAGCTGTATTATAATCATCCTAAGGGTAATGTGAAATAGCTCTAGTCTGATATGCTTCTGATCTCTATTTCCCAGTTTAGTTTTATACAAAAGAAGTGTGGTGAGGGTACTTTCAGGCCACTCCACAATGCCAACTGAAGTGCAATAGGTGGTGGTAAGCACAAGTCTTGTTCTAAAGTGCAGCTTCTCTAAAATGTTAGTATAGATATACCCTTTGTTTCAGATTTTAGAGTGTGATTAGATCTGATTATTGATGCTCTGTAAAACTGGGACATTTGGGTGTTAATTTACCAGAAGCTGCTGCTAATCCTTTTATAATTTTATGAGAAAGCAAAGAAATCCTAATAAAATTAAAGGTTCAATTTTCTCTGGAAAAGGTAACTTTCTTGGGTAACTGCCAAGAACATAAAATAAACTGAAGAAATTAACTCTGCTATAAAAAAGTCTTGAACTGTGATTATCTTTAGTTTACATATTTCATTTTAGTATGCAATCATTCAAGTCTTTGCCTACACTTGTGGATCTAATTAGGATCTACCTAAATCCAGACAAAAGGATGTAAAAAAAGTCTTACACTGTGGTTGGTGCTGATATCTTTCAAAGCAGATGCTTATCAATACACAAGACTGTATTTCAGAATTTGCCTTCTTTCAGCAGATTTTCTGGATGACATCTCACCTGGACCTCATGAAGTCTGTGGATTAATGTTTTGTTCTCTGTATCTACAGCAAAATAAGAAAATCAATAGATCTTGCTGGTATGACTGTATCATTGTTCATATTCCATTGTTTATTCACTAGCATATTTTATGTGGATACTGAAAGAGTCTATATGGTACAGTCAATTGTACGTGCACCAACCAGCAGGGCATAAAGAGATTTCCTCCTGTCGGGGTAGACAGAACAAGGTCTTGATCAAACCTGAGACATTTTTAATATATGCAGATGTGGCCTTTAAGTTAAAATCTACAACAGATAAACAAATTTCATTGGCTTTGAATTTAGAAAAATGTAATCACAGGTATGCTTAGGTCTCTGGACTCTTAGGTTTTTATAAAAATGTTAAAGGTCTTCTGCTGATAAGACACAAACATTTCTAAGGCTGATTTTGGCCCTTTTCTCCTTCTAGAAAACCCCCAAAAATTTCCATTTTGAATTCTCTGATTCACTCTAGGCAAGGTGGAATGCCTTCTTAAAGCTTCAGGCAAATGACACAAGTTGCTTTTTTGGATGTGGGATTATGAACAAAAAAGTTGTCAAAATGAAAGTCTTCTTATTTTTTTTTTAAATAAGTAAGTTTTTCCAATTAAATACAAACCTTAGGCTCAGCATGCTTGAGTCATTGCCAGTTCCATTTACTATGGTGCCTCCAGAGGCATCTCTATACCAAGAAAGATCAACTGGCAATTAAAAACAAGAAAACAAACAAAACAGCCCAAACCAGGAATATACATTTCATACTCAGAGTATGAAAATGGTTATATATTAAGTCAAGTTTTTACTTGAAAGCTATTTTAAACTTCATTTTTTCACATATGCCGTCTTGGCAAGTAGATTCAGTAAAAGGTATGTTAATGAGCTATATTCACTGTTTTCAAGCATGAGTCCACAGATATATAGTGTTGTATCCACAAAACTGATATGTTTTTCTTGCTGCTAACTTGTAAGTTAGTTAGATATTTTCAAGAAACAGAAACTAAGAGCTTCATAAATATTTACGTGGAATCTTGGTGCAGTATTGCAATATAAATAGCAATATTAGTATATACTTTCCTATTGTTTTCCAATGACTATATTAAAAACAAGACTACTAAATGTATTAAAAGTAAGACTTAATGCTGTTTGATGAACCAAGCATTTCTTCAAAAGAAAACTAAATTTGGTGTATTTCCAAATTCCAGAAAGCTAGCTAATCTGGCTCAGTTGCCTTGGCTTGTTGCCTTGTGTCTTTCCGCCCCCCCCCCCCGGCCCCCCCCAAGTTGTTACAGAACAGATGTTTATCTGCTCCTTCTAATCATCCTCCCATAAGGAAGAATGCTGCTGTATTTTTCTTCCCTTTATTTTAGTTGTCTATGTGTGTTGCTAGTTTCTGGAGGGAAAAAAAAAAAAGGTATGGTAACATTCGTATTGTCAACATTTTTGTCCAAATTTGTGTTGTCAGCAGTACAACTGTTACAAACAATTGTATTGTACAGCTGGTTTGTAATATAAATTTAGTTGGACTTCATACATGTGGCTTCATAGGTCATTTTATATCATCTGTTGATCTGGTTCCTCCTTGCTCAGAGTTCCGGATCAGGGAAAGAATGCAAATCTGTAATTAGATACATACACGTATACGTATATGCACATATATATATGAAGAACAGTCATTGCTTCTAGGTTTAATATCTCTCAGCTGTGTACTTTAGCTGCTAAAACTCAATAGCAGGAGAAAAACCTCATCTGGAGAGAGTTCCAGAAAATTTCAAACAAGTTTGTACAGTTTCTTCATTAATATTAGTAATATGAAACAAATTAGTCTTTCCAATGGGATCCAATAGTTTTTTAAAACCTTAGTAAGGTTGGGTACTGGAGAAGGACAAAAAAGTTAGTGTTTTTAGTTCAGTGATGCCAAAGCATTTAACCCAAAACAAATACAATGAGGAAATCCAGGTACAAAGTGTTTATCACAAAGCCAGCTAATATTACAGCTAATATTACAGTCAATAAACTCAATTCTCGCTTACCAGAAGGAGAAAGTAATAGGCTATTTCTTCCATTGGGAAACCTGTAAAACCAGCTTCTGTCAATTTAATATAGCTGTATCTTTCCATTTGTATTTCGTTTTCTCTATAGTATTTATTTACTGATTCAGGATGTACTAACACGACATTGCTTATCACACAGAAGCCACTACTTCCTACTGGGTTCCAGACATTGCGGTTGCACCCCATGCGTACAATAAAGCTCCTTTATCTCAAATCTCTTGCAGAATATAAACTTTGAATAGCTATCATTTGTAGGTAGTGATGTTTTCTATAATAATGCCTTATAAAAGATAATGATGAAGTTAAATCTTTTCATTTTTAGAACCATCAGTGGTAATATAAATCCCTTAGACAAATAATAGAAATACTGTTTGTGGTCCATTTAAAACTGTTGAGCGCATTATGAAAATGAATCGGAGAAAATAAATCTGTAACATTAGGTGGTAACTTTGCAAAGTAATCTGATTTTTCTGTGTTGCTTCTGTTGCACAGGGCTGTGCAGATAAAAGGAAGAAGGGGATAATACTTTGGCATAATGGAAGTGGGAATAGGTCATGAAGTTGTTTTGTTTGTTTAACCAGTACACACTATCTAAAACCTAAAGTTGAGAACTGCAGAGCCTGTAGGAGCTCTTTCTGGTCTTTCTGATTTTTGTATGTGCAAAACCAGATATGAGAGAAATCCAGTTGTGGATTAGATTTTGAGGTGCTAGCACAGTATTAATTACAGTAAGAGAACCATGAGCTAGTGATTAATCTGACATGTTTTAGGTGAAATTAATTGAGATCAGGAATATAATTACTGTTTCCAGTACTTATCAGGCAGTTGCACACCCTTATAAGGAAGGATGCTAGTATTTCCTTTTAATTAGAACTGGAAACATGACTATGTTGTGAGAATGAATATTGAATTTCACTAGTACAGGTAAATGTTCTTCTCCTGGGTCATTGCTATCAGAACACTGAGACCAGCCTATTCTTAAAGACAACCTTAGTCTTTATTAATTTAAGTTCATTTGTTTTCACTTATAAATTACCTGAAGATTTCTCAGAAAAAAACAAATCTTGACTGGCATCTCACTGAAAGTGGGTCCTTTTGACAATACATGGCATGTCAATGCTAAAGTTAAAATCAGCGATGATGTTTAGACGAGCAATGTTATGTTTTGACTTGTGAACAGCTGTAAGACAGCTGCATCTTAATGATGTGTATGTCTTAATGACATAAACCAAAATGAACTGACTGTCCAGAACTCACAGCTCAGTAGAATTGTACAAAACCTAGAGACATTTTCTGGCACTTCCCAGAGGGCAGATGATGTGGGATCCACTGACACCAGTGAGAACAGAAAGACCAAGGAGAAGGCAAAAGCCTGCCCAAGCCCAGAAGAGCAAGCCGACCCTGTTCTCACCTTGGAAACTTGGCCTACTACAACATTCAGTACAAAGAACCTGCTCTTCATTGTCACTAAGCAGGACACAAGGACTAAGCTTGCCAGTGTGCTTCTCAGAGCTTTATGAAAATTCACTGTGTTTAACACTCATATAAGGTGTTTAGGGTCTTTTTTACAGGTCTTTATGTTTAAAAGTAATACACTCACATTCTTGGTAAAAATGACAACCAAATTTGGTGTTTTAACTACAGAGCAGAGGAATCTATGGGGAAATAAATGCTTTTATTTTTATTTTTCCTAGAAAGGTAAAACCTTACCTTTACTAGAAACACTGATGAAAAAAGGATCTTTTTTTTTTAATTGTTAACACATTTAGATCTCCTCCTGCTAATTGCAGCCTGGACAAACTTTCCCACTGTCACCTGTCAAAATGGAGAAAATCGAGTAACAGGTGTCTTGTGGAAAAAGCTGATAATTATTTTTAAGCCTGCATTCATTATTCTAACATTAAGATAGCAAACACCTGTCAGTCTTCTGTGTGTGAGGGCAAGCTTAATTTTTGTAAGTCCTATGTGAGCTATGGAGAAGCTTAAGAAACAAAGTGGCAAATGTTCCAGTTTATATTCTGGAAGAGGGACGTGCAGGGACTGAACTGCATTCCCATAATTTGAAGATGGTTTGGTACAAGTTCTATTCTTGCTGTTTTTCCAAAGCCTGGTTTTAAGCACAAGGCTATAAATTTTATTTACTCACTTCTTTGTATAGAACATTTCAACAAAACTGTGAATTATGGACAAGCTGGTGGTAAATGGACGAAGTACACTAACTTCAGTGAAGATGCATTTGTCCATATTGTCCAAAGCTGTGTTACAATGCATTTATAGGCACAAATAGAGGAAGACTTGAAATTAAGTCAAAGAAGAAACATCAACATTCTGATGGTCCTACTTTTCAACTTACCTATATGAAATTACCATTCAAATCCCCTGGTAAGTGACTGAGTGCTAATTTGAAATTCTAAATGTCTGAAAAAATGAGTAAGTATAGATTTTATCTTTTAACTTCATAAATTGGGGCTTCTGTTACATTTTTCATTCTAGTTGTGTGCAAAATGAAATCAAAATAGAGAAGCCTACTAAACTTAACTGTTTGTGGTGAACTAGAGAAAGATAACAGGAAATTTATGCCTAATAGACGCTTTGCTTTCACCTAGACTTGTGTGGAGGAGTCAGTAATTCCCTCAGATACATGCAGCTGAAATTTTTCCAGGTAAGCTTAAATAATTCACACTTCATTGCTTCATTCAAACTAAGACTTTTCCCACAAAAAATCTATCTTCTTTCTTTGAATCCTATGAAAAAATAAAGGTACCACAGTGAGGGTCAGAGCACTGTGCATTTGGTGTAGCGGTTTCATCATCTAACCAATTCCAATTTAGAAATGCTCTGATAGAACCTTGGGAATTTCAGGAGTAGCCTACAGCCTGTGAAACGATGCTTTGCTACTTGTGTAACTTTAAGACTGTTTTTGGAAATGCAGAGTGCCTCCCATGATCTCAAACATTCATTATGAGGAGAAAGCCTTTCAGTGCAGCAATTTCTCCACATGTGGAACTTGACTTTTATATTTGTGAAAGAGCAGGGGAAACAGCTAAATAATGAAAGGGTGTTGTTGAACACCTGGGGAGTGATGTCTCTTCCTCTTCTCCACTTTTGCCTTACCTGTCCTAGGTGTTCCCTTGCTGCCTGTGGCTGAGATCCCAAAAGACGTACTGCAAAGTTGCATTTATCTGCTTTCAAATTTTATTCTTCCACGCTCAACTTAACCAACTAGAGTTGTTTCTGCACTTACACAGCATTGATTCAATTCATCTTTCCAGTTGATGGCAGCCCCACTATTTATGTCATGACAGTTATGAACTCAGCATGTTTCAAAAGCTCATAATTTCCTCTTTTTATTCAGTTGTGGGGTTTTGTTTCCTAAGATACCTTTCCTCAGGTATGCAAAAGGGTCTGTTTTGAAACCTTTTTAGCTGTGGATGGGCTTCAGTACAACATTCATCTCTCAAAAGTATACAATATGGCAGTCATAACAGTGTCTTACATCTCTTTGTGTGAAGAACTGAATCCCAGGTGGGAAAGTGGAGAGCTGAGAGGTGCTTGTCAGGGCTGGCAATGAATGATTAAAACTTCTGTTCCACTGAAAAATAAGGAAGAGGTGATATAGTCTTCTCCAGTGTGCTATCTGACATACTAGCCTTGTTTGCTCCTGATACTGCAGCAGCAGAAAATTAATCACTGGCATCTGAATATCTTGCTCATTCATCAGGAACTGGTAAACAGGGGTAGCTACTCTGGACTGTTCATTGTCTATGAATAATAGATAGAATAATAAGATCTTAGAAAAAATTAGAAGCTTACTTTTACTCCAATAATAGTTTAGTTACCCAGTATTATTTATTTTTTTTTTTTTAATAAATCCTATTTGGTGGTTAGCAACACTTGGAAATAGCCCCAAGGAAAATGAAGGCTAGTTCTTAATGACTTCTCTTCTTTCAAGAAGAAAGATTACTCCCTTCCTTAGGGCAGTCTACTTTGCTCTGGTAGAATAACTGTCGAGTTTCCTTCAGTGATCTCAAGCTCTTTTTTCTTTCCTTCTCATTCATTCAATACATATAGAGAGGAACCCATAATGCATTTCATAAAAAAACTTGATAAAAATCTGAAACGATCTTGATGTGGGTAATTTTAATAATTTTTTAAAAGTTATACCTCTTTCCTGACAATCTCACTGGTAATTTTGGTTGTTACAGCGGATTAAAAGATTGAGGATGATAATTTAGGAGAAAAAAAAGTTACTTACTGAAAGAATAATTGAAATCCAGATGGGATTTGATACTTTAAATAACAGAGGACTAATTCATAATATCCAAGACCAGCACTGTAACAGAAGGAGGAGAAAGTATTGAACATGAACTAACCTGTGGTAAAACAACAAAACCAACTATTGCTTTGCCATCTTCTCAGAACTGGCACTTCCACATATAACCTCATTTCCTGTATCTGATACACACAAAGAGATTCCTAATCCTATCTACTATTTAATTAGAATCAAATAGTTTTCAGAAAGGTTTTCAGCTTTGTCAGTTTGCAGAATATAGGGCTTAGACTTTTGCTGGTATCATGGAATAAAAAGCCTTAGCTCTAACTTGGCTTAGTAATGTACAATGCAAAGACTTCCCTCTGTCCCTTCCTCACTGCCCTTGGGCTCAACAGCCTGGGATACTGACAATCAGTGCAGCTCTAAAAGGAAGAGGAAGATTATTCTAGCCTAAATGGCAAGCTTCAGCAGGACAAAGCCACTACTAGAGCTGTTAGGACTTGTCAGCTTCGGTTCATCTGTGAGGTGTGTGTCTCATACGATTACCGAGGACTTTCTGCTTACCTTTCTCTGATGAATATTTTATCTAATTCTCAAAGAACGTAACAAGTGCTGCAGAGGTGTTTTTTTAAAAAATCTTTATTATAAAAATATTTTAATATTTTCAATCTTTATTATCTTTAATTAAGATCTTTTTAGTTTGCTTTCTTAGAGAAAACAAAATCTTGCAACAGATAACGTTAAAAAGTTTGACCTTTATAATTTCTTTTCAATGCCTGAGGATGCCAAAGAGGCATGTTAGCCAGATTAACCCCTGATACAGTGCATTATCTCTTCTATTAGACAGCTGAAGGATGACTCAGTGAATTTAGCTTGCAGCAAATTGCACAGTAACTGTTTGGGCAGTTAAAGCATTTTAGGAGGGTCACTTCACAGACTTCTCATAATGCATCTATGTATTTTGCACAATTCATGAAATAATGTATAATTTTACTCTTTGATGGACAAATCACTAGACCTGAATGTTCATTTATTAATGTGTTGCTTGTCAAATGAGTTGAAAAAGGTGTATAATCTTGTTGTGTGATCTCTGGCATTAGCAAATCTCTAATGGATATTAAAGGTGTTAATGAACACTTTTATAATGCACTAACACTGCTCATTTTAGTTTTATCAGCTTTTCTTTGTTCTGTTCATGATCATTATTCCATTTCTCTACAGTTTTCTCTTAATCTAAAAGGGGAAGATGGCAGGAAGTGTAAATGTTCAGCATGTTTCTGAAACATTCAGCCAGTCTTCTATCCCATCATGGCTCTTCTGGATTAAATGAGGTGAGTTTATGGCTTATTTTCCATTAGTTCAGCATATTCTAGCGTGATTTGGTAGATCTACTACTCTTCTATGCCAGGTACCTTTCTGTCTTTCACTTTCTTTTACTGATGCATTCTAGATAAACTTGACCTTAATGTCTTATCTGAAAGAACTGAAAAATTTCTCACTTTTTAAGTTCACATTTAGGAAAAAATAGCTGCTATATTCTGCTGTCATTTAAAGACTATCGAGATAATCTAAAACACTTGAGCTGTTTTGTCTTCAACAATCTGTTTTCTCTAATGTGGATTTTAAGGGTAGGTCACATTTAGCTACCTGTCTCCAATGCCAAAATGACAGTCTTTCGGTCTTATGCTCCAAAAAGAGCAGTAGGGGCCCATGAGGAGAATAGTATAAAAGTTTTCTTCTTGCATCTGTTTCTGAATAGGGAGATGATTACCAGAAAGATGCTTCACCTGAGTAGCCTATGTAGGACCTCATTGGTCACTGCAACGCCACACAAAGTCAGAATCGAGTAGGAAAATTTGCTGTTAAAAGAGGTTTATATTCTCAAGGAAAAGACATGATAATTTTCAACGATGGGTGTTGCTGGTGAACCCCAGTGGGCATCTCCGCCCCGCACAGTTGCTTGCTCACTCTCCCCCAGTGCAATGGGGGGGAGAATGAGAAAGGTAAAAGTGAGAATACCTGTAGGCTGAGATAAAGGCAGTTTAATAGGTAAAGCAAAGGCTCCTTGTGCAACTGTAACTCTGAATGTCTCCCCTTCCTCCTCCTTTCCCCCATCTTTTCTTGCTGAGCACGTCATACAGTTTGGTCAGTTGGGGCCAGCTGTCCTGGCTGTGTCCTCTCCCAAATTGTGCACTCCAGACTACTCATGTGGTGGGGCAGCGTGAGACACAGAAAAGCCTTAATGCTGTGCAAGCACTTCTCAGCAACTGGTAAAACCTTGGTGTGTTATCAATATTTTTTTGATCATAAATCCAAAACATATCACCATACAAGCTGCTATGAAGAAAATTAGCTCTGTCCCAGCCAAAACCAATATGACAGTGTAGTGGTTATCTTGTCCCAAGAATCCATTGCTTTTGTGAATAATTGATGTGAAACAGAACTCAGATGTAGTTTTGCACTTGATAAGACAAAGCTGTCAAAGAAGCAACTTGGAATGGAGATTGTCACTTAAATTGTTATCACTGGATTAAGTGTTGGGACTCATGTAAAACTGGCCAACGCTTCCTGGGGCAGGAAGGATGTTGGTAAGGTACAGTTTAGGATTTTGGGACTTCCTACCCAATAATACCAGGGCATTACTGGACATTAACTTTTGGGAAAGTGATATGGTATAGAAATGTTTGTCATTATGATGCTCATAACAGAGACTGTCAGCCAAAATGTTGGTGTCAACAATTACCATGAAACAAAACTTAGGGGTTTAAGGGAGTGGCCCTTTGAACAGCGTATTGCTCCAAGGTGGTGGTGTCAGAGTTTCTTATGCACCGAGTGCACTGTTCATAGGGTTTAAAGAACATAATTATTTTGTGCATTCTGGTGAGAAGCATCCAAAGCTACAACCTGCAATTCCACTTTGAAATTTGACTAACAAAGTCTGAAGTCTGAATTTTTTTATTTGCTGAACTAAAGTTGGTAAATTGCACAGTAATTTAGCTGAGTTTTTTACTGTTAGCTGTACATTGGGTAATGTTGATCAAATCAGATTATTTTTTAGACAAAAACGGTAATAACATTCTAGTTTTTCAGTTTTTAAAAATTCATAAGATCTATGTTTCATTAAAAGTAACGTGAAATAGAATTTTCCTGCTGTTATTTAAATTTATTGAATGGAATTATCCTTTGTTTGAAAAAAATATTTTAGATGAAAAACACACAACAGCTCTCCCCATGAAAATACTTTTTGGCTAGTACCTTCTCCAGTTATACAGTGGAGACCGCCTCAGGGTTTGAGTAGCAATGACTTACAACAGTCTGCAAGGTGAAAAGAAGATTCTTTCACTTAAGAAGATTCTTTCACTTACTGAGCCTAATGGAAACTTATTGCCCAGAGTGACAGTATTTCTTCTTAAAACCTCTTTTTTTTTTGGCCTGTAGAGTTTTAATTGTTTCTATCCACAGCCCAAATCTTTGGCTGAAAGACATAAATTATGCAGTAAAGGTACCACTGTTTAGCTTTATGGTTCTTTACAATAGTATTTTTCAATGATAATTCAATGTAAGAGATGAGGTATTTTTATTCAAATGCCTTTCTCCAGTGTGTGACAGCATTATAAATAACATTAATATTCAAACATAATGAATTATATTTAATTTTAATACAGGGATAATAATCGTAAATACTGAGTTCCTTAAAGGTATGAAGGCAGTTAAAAGGGTTGCCATTTGTCCTGCTCAGTGCTACTGAGTGTGTGTTTCTGAGAACATGGCTATGCAGTGACCCACATATCCTTGCATGTGTTTACAGGGCTTCCAGTCAGGGAAAATTATCTTTACATTGCAATTGAGGAAATTGGGCTGGAAAGTATTGTGAGATAATGAATATGGAACAGCAGAATTTCATTTTGAAAGCCATTCTGAACTTTGTTACATTCACGTTAAAACCAGAATACCAAAAAAAACCCCAACACCCCCAGAAACCACCAGGAGCTGTCTACACAAAAGTATGACAAACTCGACATTATCAGGGAACACAGGGAACAACTGAAAACAGCCAGTTCAATAGGATACTAGAAGTACCCCTTTTCTGTGCTTAAAATCGGTTGGTGTGGGCTACAGTCACATCCAGCTTGATTTTGAACATATCTTGGAGAGAAAGGAAAAGTTATTTTGTTAAGCTTGGCAGCTCTCATTGAACTCATGTGTGACTGCTGGCTGATCCGCAGAAGATAATAATTTGTAGACATGGAATATCATTAGGAATGACAGTGAGTCAATGTGTAAGCTCGGGATTCTTGCCACTTAAGATTTGAGGCAGAAATATAAGACCTCCCAGAAAACATAATTTATCATAATTTATATTTTTTTTTTCAGAAAATAAATATAAGCAAACAGTTAATTGTTAGGGGCACGTCAGTTCAGATGCTGAAATTTTTGAACTGATAGGATTGTGTGATAAAAACAAGTTAAATTAAGCAGAAAGTGCTGCTGCTAATCAGGGACCATGTACACTTTACAAAATGAAATAAAGCTGAAATAATCTGAAAGCCTTTAGATTCTGAGCAGAAGCTTTATTTTCCCCATGAGAAGCTAGCATTTCCTTTAAATGCAACTTATCAGGTCACTGTTGGTTTCAGAGCTGTTACACCACTGATAACATTGACTTGTGAACATCTGGAACAATTATTCCTTCTTCTTGACTGAGCAGTGGGTAGCACAAACCTCAGGGAGGTATTACTAAAGACACCAACAGTATTGATTGTATTCTCTCCGCACATGACTCCAGAAGCGTGTGGGAAGACTTGATTGCCATAGCGCTCTACTGGAGTAAGCAAACAGAATTTAGATTTCATTGCTGACGAGGGAATGAGCTGGAAATTTAAAACCTACTGGGCTGTGAGCTGGCTACTAGTACTCTGAAGTGAAATCTTGGGCTTTTAACAAAAATATTTTATCTCACTGTGTAAATTCAAGATAACAAGCATAGTTTTGAAAATCTGCCTCTCCCACACACCCTTCCCTTGTCAAAAAAAATGTCATAAAGCTGGAAAAACTTTAGAGAGGGGTAACAAGGATGATCAAAGATACGGAATCATTCTCTACAAGGAACAGGTGAAACTAGGACTCTCTGCTTAGAAAAGAAACAGTGGAGCTAACATGGTAACATCCTGTTACCATCTTGGAAAAGATACAGTTCTCTATTTCTTCCAGTACAAGAGCAAGGGGCCAGATGAAACTATTGATAGGCTTATGCAAAAGAAACTAAAGGAAGCGCATCTCTCTGTGGTAGAGCACAGTTGAGCTATGGAGCTCCGTGACATGACAAGCTGTGATTGCTAAAAGCTATCATGAGTTCAAAAAGCCATTAGGAAATCAGTGGAATCCCCAAGGACTATTAAATACAAGCATATCACTTTTGGCAGAATAAATCCTTGAGCTGTAAAATATTGGAGGCTGGGAGAGTGTTCTGGGAAAGCATTGCTGTCCCATTGCCCTGTTCTAGTATTCTTCCCTCAGCATCCACTTTTGCCTGCTACTGGGGATGAGACATGTTCATCAGAGGGACATTTGTTCTGGCTCAAGACAGTCATTTCTCTGTAAAGAGGTTAATCCTGTTGCAAGAGGGCTTTCTGAGATAAGAAAATGGTAAAAAACACTAGGATAACAGAAGCCCCGGGAACATTGCCTCAGTATCCCTATAATGATGCCAAGTTACTGTATGCTTCATTACCTACCTACAGAGACACTTGCATTTCTGAAAGGAAGGAGAAAATAGGCCATCAGACTAGAAATACTAATCCAACAGCTCTCTTAAGTTCCTAATTACAATTGAGGAGCAATTATTATTAATTTAGTACTTCAGGTAAATTACAGGACTGTGAACTGAGTCAGTGTCACACAATTTTTGCGGCTTATTGGTAATGAGGAGCATGTCTAAATCAAATGTATAAGTCTAAAAATACAGCACTGCTTGCTGTGATATATCAGCTTAGGAACATCACTGGAAAAAGAATTGTTGAGGGAAGTTGTCTTTTCATTATTAATAAGAACCAAAACCTCCATTTCATCTAACAACCAGATGCTTTTTCCCCACCTCTTCCATATGCAGTCATTGAGACTTTAAAAGACAAATTTTCTTTTCAGAAGGTCAGTGCATACTGAATTTTCTCTGACTCAGAGATGGCCTGCTAGGTCACATAAGCAGCCTGGATAGTATTCTGAAATGAGCAGTGTTGGTTTTTTTTTTTTTTTTTTCCTTTGAAAGCTTCACAACATTCCAGGACATAGAACATGATTCATTCTTCACTCTGCAAATTTCAATTAGACAGTCCCTTGTTATCTAATGATGAGTTTTGCCCTGCCTGCTACAATTCACCCTTGCTGGTGCCTTGTATTCATGGAAACTCAATTATTCTGGATTAGCAACCTTCTATCAGTATGACACCTGATTATCTCAAAGCAACAAGTAAAAAATTTACTTTTGGGTGTTTTTCCAAATTCTGAAAATTTGGACACAGTTAAAAGTATGTCATTTCAAATGAGAGTATGCAGATCAACAATTCACTACAGCAAAAAGATCTCTTATTGAGAATATGGAGTTGATTTCAGAAATGAAGATTTTGGCAGTAAGAGAAAGCTATTCATTTCAGGCTGACTATAATAAATTGGTTCAGAATAGGCATTTATTACTGTTGGGAATAGAAAGTACTTTATTTTATGTAAGGCCTGGAAAAATGCTTGTCCCTTCCTGAAGACACACAGCTGCAAAAGAAAAAGGAAAAAAAAGAAAAAAAGTTTAAAGCTGGCTGAAGGCAAAAAAACTCAATGTTCTTTTTTTGCCAAGGATTCTTGGCTGATTACAAGTAATACCTTGTTTCCCATCCTCTTGCAGCCCAGAATGCCTTCCAGGATGAGACAGGTACAGGCAAGGAGGAAGGCAGAGTGCATAATGTGCCAGTCAATCTGGCTGACACAGCAGCTTTATGGGAACTCACTTCTCCCACTGCAGTTTCCATCACAGGTATCTGGAAATGGAAAGGGAAGTTATCCAAGCACTGTGCAAATGAGAGCATCAGGCAGAACTGTGATTCTTGTTCACTGTGAGTTTTATGTGCATTTCTACTCCCAAGTAGCTGTCTAATTACCATTTAGCTTATCATTCTAATGTAAATTCATTTTTCACCCATTAAAATGTTGACATAATATTGAAAGGATGAAGGATTCAGAAGACCATAAAAGTCTTCTTTTCACTCAACAATCTCCTGAGTAAACTTTTCATCTCTTGCTCTTTTCATGATTAAAAAATATACATTTATACTTTGGGGTTTAATCTCCCAGGAAAAGAAAGAGGTAGCAATAGTAGGAGACATCGAGGCAAGTTGCAAAAAAATTTCTGATAATCTAGAATAAAGAGAAAATGTAACTGCCATGCATTGCTACTTATAGCATACACAGAAATAGGATTACATTGGTTACTTTTGAGTAACTGCAAACAGTAATAAGAAATGCTCACCTGAGAGTCCCATTGCTGTGAAGACAGCAAATATTGAGGTAAGTATATTATGAGCTGGAATAATTTGTGGCAAATAATACTGAAAATTTTGCCTTGCAACTTCAGTGTGCATATGTACATAAGGTATTCTTATGTAGCAGCTGCTGGAATGGATGGAAAGTATATTGACTTTACACTCCAAATAAGATTTATTGGAATTTTCAGTATTACTTGTGGATCAGTTGTAATTAAAATATTTAGATCTGCTATTTTAGGGTGTTTAATTTTTAATACAATGCATCAGTCTCCAAAGATTTTATACCATTTCAGTGGTGATGGAACATTACTTGAGATGATAAGCTCTCATTGTGAGGCAGGGATGAAGTAAATATTTCTGTATACTTTGCATTTTATATGAACTACTGAAGAGGAGGAAACGCTGTTGGTTTTTTTTGAAAAAATAGAAACATTGCTGCAGTCTTAACTAACATAACATTAATAATGTTGCTATGGTAATGGCTTAAGGATTGCATTTGCTTTTATCTTGCACATGCTAATTCGGAAGTCAGTAGGGATATCTCTAGACTTATGAAGTTTTCTAAACATCAGACATGGAGCTCTAACTTTGACAAAATTAAACCACCTGCCACATAATAACCATGATGGGTGGGTCATCTTATTTTCTTCTGCCTTCTCTCTCCTTCATTGCTTTACAAATGATCAGATTTCACGGAAATTTTCATAAGGCTAGTACACTTATTATTATCACATAACAAATCTGCGATGTATGCATTAGCCTGAATAACAGCTATTATAATTCAAAGAAAGTATCCCTGCTCTTCTCAAAGAAAATTCTGCATTTAGACCAGAGGCCTTATATATAATGCTTTAGAATTAGATTCACTGTTTCCTTAGTCTGGAAAGCAATGCTAAAACTGTTAAAACAGAGTTAAAAATGAAATGCTGGAGTTTATTGATTTTGTTAACTCATCTGATTGCACATATAATTTCTTGTTAATAAAAATTGGAAAAAAGTGGTAAGTCAAATAAGATGTATAGATCTCTAGGGTAAGGTGAAAAGCTCATTGCACAAAATGTTTCAAAAGTTCTGATAGAATTTGCTAAATATTCTGTACACTTTCAGAGATAAAAAATTCAAGATCACATCTTCAGCTGGCAGTACTGCTATTTACCTCTATCAGGGAAAGGCACAAACCAAAACAGAAAATAATATTGTTACTTTATTTTTTTCCGGTTGAAGGATGTCCTGGAAATCAACATCAGTTGCTTCAAGTGTCAATTAGATGTCTTATTACCCTATTCCCCAAAAGTCCTTTTTGTTCATATGCATCCCCCTTTCCCCCAGAAGGGCAGGGAGAAGAGAGAGAAAAGGAGAGGAAAGGGAAAGAAAAAGCTCGCGGGTTGCGATAAAGACAGTTTAATAGAATAATAACAGAAAAGGAAAATAACAGTAACATAACAATAATAATGATACAAGTCACTCTCACCACCAAGGGAATTGGTACCTTCTGGAACAGCAATCATAGATTCCCCTGCCCCAGCCAACTCCTGGTTATATACCAAGCATGATATCTGTTGTATGGAATATTCCACTGGCTATTCCCTTGTTCTGTCTGTGCTCCCTCCCAGCTTCTATGGGGAGCTGAAAAAAGTCCTTGAAAATTATAAACATCACTTAGCAACAACTAAAACAATTGCATTATTGAAATTCCTTACACAGCAATCACTAGAAAGAAAATTAACTCTCTCCTGACTGAAATTAGAACAGGACAGTATCAGAACAGAAACAACGTATATTTAAACTGAGGATCCCTGATGTCTTAATTCACATTAAATTAAGTTGACCATTAAAAGTGCCTCACAAAATGCAGTATTGTCTAGTGTTGCAAATATGTATCGTGAACTATTAGGTGTCTTTTTGTGATTTGTGTTTCTGTAGCTAGCACTAGAAATCAACCAGGAGTCTACCAGGGATTCTTAGAAAGTAAACTGCTCCAAAACCTGATTTTCTGCATTTGAGTATTTCTAAAGATTGATTTTGAGTAACTGCTGCTTCCTAGATCCAGCTCAAGGTTAAGAATTTGATTGTTATGTCTGAGTATGACAAGAAAGTGGTTGTTCTGTGAAGCTAAAACTGTGAGTATAAATTTCAAAGGTACCCAGGTGACTTACAGTTTGTCTTCACAGACCAGTTAATCCACAGCAAATCAGGGAAATAATTTATGGCACCATTTTCTTCCTGGACAGCTGCTAAATTACAGCACACAAGTACTTGTAGATTAAATTCGCAAAGGTTAGCTTTAGCCTAGCAAGGTTAATCTCATGAGGCTCCTCTACACTTACAGAAAGGAGGTAACTTTATCTGGAGAGGGACTCAGCACAGGATCCCTCCATCACAGAGTGAGGTTTTCCAGGCGTGGAGTTAATGTGCAGAAATCCCTGCAGTGTAATTATGCTGCTCTAACTATTTCAGGCAGACAAGTATTTACAAGCCTATGTTGTATTTTCATCCAAAAATGCAAATTCATATTTAAAACTATCTGTTGAAATTCAAATTGACCTATTTTCGCTGATTATGCCAGAGATTTTATATGTTGTTTTGTTGAGAACCTCTGACAGATAATACTCAACTTTCTCCTTTACTCCCTGGATATCACTGAATTATTTGTTAAATGTAGTTGCTCCAGTTTCCACTCTTCAGTACTGTTAGCTCTAGTTCTAGGAAGAATGTACTCCTACCATACCAAGTTCAATCATTATTTTGTCTGAAGTAAAACAAATAGGCAGACAAAAAGCAACATAGGTATCATCTTGTAAGAGACACAGTTAACTATCACATCTGCAAAACCACAGAAATCTTGCCGCTTGGAAACATACAGATGAATAAATGTCTAGGGATAATTACAGTGCCAGCAGCTGAATTTATTGTGAACTTTGTCAGCTAAAATGTCATTCATGTCTCAAATGGCATAGTCAATTAAATCAGTTATAAAATACACAGCAGCTGTTAAAACACTTCATTTTTACCATTTTGGGTTAAGTACATTGTCAAATATCAACATTTCATACCCATTAAGTCCATTACAAGGGCAGGTGCATTCTTTCACAGATTCTGCAAGGACAGTTTTTTTTTTCCTTTGAAAATGTCCATCTGTACAGTTCTGTAGTGTACACTCAGTAGCATGGTTAGTAAACAAAATATTTTTGAAACCTTTATGTATTCTGCTCTTTCTGACAGCATAAGTGGCTGCAGCTACATTTACAGATAATACAAAGAAAAATGGTGGCAAAACTACATTCATGTATCTGATCTTCTCAAAGGAAGCTTATTCTTCTCAAATGAAGGCCCAGAACATCTCACATCCCAAGTAAACCCAAGCTGGATGACAATTATCAATTCGATAAATCATATAAAGAACAGGAGAGACTAAACTTCATTAAGTGCCTTCTGTATGGAAAAGCTACAGCTATATGATTAGAGGTTGTAAACAACAAAGATCTGTGGACAACTGACATTGAGAGACACTTCTTAACAAACACTTGACAGCTTATCAAAGTTGCTTTTCTAAGATGGATAAAAACAAAGGCATTCATAGTTAAAGCAACTGTTGTCTTTAATTACCCTCTAGTTGCCTGTGTGCTAGATTTCCTGAGGGACAAGAACTTGGAGATGGGCCATGTTGGATAGGCACATTACTCTAAAGAATACATACTTTCTATAATTCATGCATTCCATGCTTTGGGCAAGCTAAAGGGCATGCCAGACTGGGCTAACTCTAGAAGAAAATTATGTAGGGACAACTTTTGCTTTTGTTGCAGCAATGTAAAATACAGGTCAATAAGAAATGGGCTTCTCCCTGCACTTTCATGTGGTGACCTCTACAACTAATGCAATGGTCACCTACCTAAGTAGAAAAAGTTTCCCCATACTGTCATTATTTTCAAAGTGGATCTTATCTTCTTCTTGTCAAGTACAAGAGCAAGTACAGCTTGCTGCCGTTTGAAATACAAATGGGTAGCAGAAGTTCACTGAGAAAGGTCTGTTGTTGGGACAAATTAACCCCCTCCCCCTCTGCCCCATCACTCTTCCCTGAAGACCAGTGGAGCAAAGACTAGTGAATGCCCTCTAAGACTATTCTGCTGATGTCCCAAATTTGAGATGCATTCAGGGACTTAGAATGCCTAAGTCTAGAAGGATTAGTAAATGGTTATGCAGCTGACCTCCAGCTATCTCTTTCCCGTGCCCATTAACTGATTTGGCTACAGTTTAGCTTCTAGAAAGCCAGTTTTAATGGGAAGAAATCAAGAGAGAAAGAAAATCTACCACTTCTATTAATTGTTTTTCAATCACCTCTATTAATTGTTTTTCCACTCATTAATCAGTATTAATACTGTGTGTGTTTTCATATTGGATTTGTCTGGTTTTAGCTTCCAGACATTGGTTTTTGCCTTTCTTTTCTCTTATAGCTCACAAAGTGCCTTAATAACAGAAATTTTCTCTCTAGGACAGTGTGAAGCCACTGTCATTAACTTTCTTTTGCATAAACTGTAGCGATTGAATTCTTTGTATCTCCCACAGGAAGGCATTTTCTCTAGCCTTTGAATACTTTTTTGCACCCTTTGTGATTTCTCAGTAATGTTTTCATGTAGCATGAACCCCCATTGCTACTCATTATGCGAGTGTTGGTCTTATCATGCCATAAGGAGAAGTGAAAATCACTTCCCTGTTGTTACTCAGTAATCCCAGTTATATTTCTACTTTCAAAAGCATTTAAAAATGTTTTAAAAGCATATGCTTTTGACATTTTTTTCCAGTACAGAATCTCATATGGCATATGTGTAATTTTGACTGTGGCTGAAAAAAATGTGCTGTGTGATTGACCTCTGTTTAACATGATAGGAATATTGCCTTGTCTTTTGTACTGTCCCTACTACTTTTTATGATCCTACTACTCTTAGTTTTACCTGCACAGTTTACATGTAAGAATTGTTCAGTTAATTCAGTGAAGTGCTGAATGCACTTTAAACACAGTATTGATCCCTGTAGAATACCTCTGGGTTGTGCTCCTCTGCCTCACTTTTAATGAATATTTCTCAACAGCTGTCAGGTAAACCTTTCCTAATCATCTGATGTGCCCTCACAGTGCTGTGCATCACTAGCATTTTACTTGCTACACTAATGATATGCTTCATTTTTAAAGAACGTGAAAAATTCACAGCAGGCAAAATAATTTGTTTTGCAGTTTGTGTATTCAGGACTTCTAGGGATTTCCTCTCTCCCCACTGACATAACTCTCTGAGCCATCTCTTTCTTCCTCTATCTCTTCCATCTTTTGATTGATCCTGACAAAAATTCCCATAGGTGCATGGTTAATGATGCCACCAGCTTGGTAAGAACCATCCCACCCCTGTCAAATACTACTGCTCTTCCATTCTGCTAGTCTGATTTATTTCATACCTAAAGACCTGAAGAAAAGAGACCCCGCTTTCCATTAGTAAGCTAGTACTAATCATACTTGCTTTCTTGTAAGACCAGTTTAAAGTAGGTGGGACCTGTATCTCCCATGTCATACCTGTGTGTTTTTCGCTGTCAGTTCCTAAGCTGTCCTCAGAGAACAGACTTCTGTCCTCTTCATGAGCTTCAAAGGCTGCTTCTCTTTCTCACTAAACAACTTTCTCCTGACTTCTTGATTTTGTCTTTTGCACAGCTCTCATCATCTTCCTTCTTCCAGTGTGTCCCATTATATCTTTTTGTTTCCTTTGACTTCCCAATAAGCTAGACATAGCTGCTTCCTCCACCAGGAACTGCAGTACATTTTACTCCCTGTCCCCAATATATTTACTATTCCTCACAATTATATCCTCTTGAGTCTAATCTAGGGGGGGGAAAAAAAAAAAAAAAGGTGCAATAAGTAATGCCCTACTGCCATCAATCTCTACTAAAATGAGGATTTCCTTTTGCTGAGACTGAGGAGATGGGAGAGAGCCCTTCAGGTGGGACAAATCTGTGATCAGTGCAATCGTTGACTAAACTATTATCACCAAGCTCTAAGTCACTTCTTTAATGCTCTTGCATTAAAGATGTGAGGTTAATCAGTTTATTGTAGTGATCTTGGAAGGTTCTTGTAGAGGAAAGACACAGATTTTGTTATCTGCAGGCTGCTGAAGAAGCTGGTTTTTAACATGCCTCCCTCCTTCTTTCTCCTCTTCCCTTTGCTGTACTTTTATTTAGCTAATACTTTTTTTATTTCGGCTTAGGAAAGCTAGAGTGGGGAAAGATGGAGGGAGCAGGGTGCTTGGTAAGCTCTGGATCAGCAAATGCAAGAACAAAGGAATGTGTTTTCTGTGTCTGCACATTTTTCTCTCCACTTCCCTCTGAACGATCCTTTATTTGAGGCAATTAAGAACTTCCTGAACTTGGTACAGAATTTGATTCTGATCTTGCTCAGATTGAGGTAAACAAGAATTGCACTTCATGGTATGAAATTAGAGGAAGATTTAGGAAACTGACGTTAGAATCAGGCTTATACTGTACATCCAAACTTCTGATTTTCTTTTAAACTGGTTAGAGGAGCTTCCTCTGAATTTCTGCAAAACCTGCTTCAGGATCTTCCTCTGAATGTCTGTAATCCTGAGAGAATGTACTGTTGCTTCAGAATCATAATTTTTTTGGGTGATTTTCCTTAGCGTGTTTAATGAAATATGATTGTTAAGACATTTAATTTAACATGAGATCTTTTTTTACCTTACCCCAGCATACCAAGAACCTAGTTAACTTTAACTGAATTAATGAATGTTTCATTGAAAAAACTGTTGTGGAAAAAACAGGGTTACTTTTTTTCTTTTTTACTCGGTCAAGTAGGAGAATCCTGTTCTGGAGCAAATAAAGATTCATATTGCTAGGCCTATATTTCAGTCATTTGGGCACACGTACAAAAAATTAAATTAATGCCAATGCTGTCTTATACAGTATAATTGAATGGCAACCCTGTCTTATACAGCATAATTGAAAGCAGCAGTTATATCCACAGATATTAGGTGCATAATATGGAACTTAGATTTAATTTTTGTGCTTTCACTCGGAAGTTACAATCCTGAAACCTCAGGCACCTGCCACTAAACCTTAGATATGCCTTTCCATACCCTTTACCTCCACAGGTTTTACTTTGCTATCTGAGAATTTTTCTGTGCATTTCCAGGAGTATTTGGTTTTCACAGTAATGCCATTTTTATCTCTCTCATATCTAAGGCCAGGAGTATTTCTCTGAAAAGTGACCATTTTTTTTTCGGCTGGAAAAAGGGAAAACAGCAAGAAGAGAATTTACAATGTGTTCTTTCTGAATCACAGTTTAGATAAGTGCTTAGCATATCACTTAGTTTTCTATGAAGTATAGATTTGCCTTCAAGCACTGAATTCTATTATTGTGAACTGCAGTATTTATGATTAGCTTTAATATCTCTAGTTTTTAAAAAGTAAACACACATGTACAATACAAAAGAAAATAATCTTCATCTGAAGCTTTGCTTTAGCAGAATCAATATTTAGACAACTGTCTTCCACTGTTTAAACAAAGCAAATATTTTGATACTGCATTTGAGGTAGTAATGGACATAATATATTCCAGACATTTAAAGTAATTTAAGAAAACCAGGTTTAAAGTTAGTATTATACCACTAATATAAAATTCTTCAAGTCTGCATCAACATTTTAATAAAACTCTCAGTGTACAATACTTAAAACCAATCTGTATTCAGCTGTAGGTATAGATTCAAGATTGAAAATGTTTTGAAAAGTTGATTTTTTAACTTTTTTTTGTCAAAGACTGGGGCTGATTTTAATGAAAGTAATTTTGTTTCCTTAAATCAAGATAGTAAGGTAGGTATCTAAGGCAGAGAGCTATTTTATACCAATGAAAGAAATTGCTTTTGCTTTTTTTCCCACTTTGTCACAATTTGTTTTAAGGTGATATATTTGTGACCAGAGAATGTCCCTTCATTTCTGAGCTGTAAATTACATTTTATGAATGCATTCTTGGCCTAAATTTCATATTGAACAAGATCAGATTGTCATAATGATAAGATTGCTGCATAAAAAAATACTTGCTTTCAGAAACTGAAAGCCTCCATCCTTCATACTCATTCTTTCTTTAAAAAAATTTGCAAAGTTCTATGTGGACTGACTTAATGTTCAAAGTAATTTCTAATAACATTTTAATGCCCTTTAATTACAAAGTGCTAGCCAGACAGATTGTCCAAGTTGTGCTAGCAGAAATGAAATATTTTCTGGAATGTTGAAAGTCTGATGACTTAGTAAAAGTGATTGTGTAACAAAAGATTCAGTTTTCTAGAGCAAATGATGACTTATGTCCAATGTACTTTGCTGTCTTCAGCAGATCATTAGTTGGACAATTAGCTAGAAGCAAAGTCCTCCTCCTTTGGCATTGATTTGTAGATAGAACAGCTTGTCTACCTCATTTGCAGCCAATGACATTTTGCCAAATTTCAGGCCATTTATTTTTGACATACCTTTTCTTAATATGATTACTATGTTGTCATTTTCAAAATACTCAACCAGACAGAGTATTATTGTTTTTTCAGCTAAATAACATGCATTGGAAATATTTTCATACTTTATGTCTTAAGACAGCAACAGTCATAAGAACTAATTTCTTAATCAAATTTTAATTGTTTTCTCCACTGATAGCATAAGCGCAGTTTCAAAATACACAGCTAAAAATAGGTATTTCCAAGTGTAAAGGGAAAAAAAACAAACCCTAATCATCTGTGCTCCACCCAAAAGGAACTGAGTTAGCATTAACACACAAGCTTTGGCTTTTCTGGGCTCTGGGATGGTTCACTAGGTTGGATGAGAAAAGGCTTGAGATCCATGTAACAGGCCTAGTTTCTGGTGAAAGTGTCACTAAGTTTACCACTTTCCCATTAAAGGTGTCAGATTCAATAAACAATTGTACTGAAATAGAAAGGATATAGACACCATGGTATTTCTGGGGCTGTTGATTGTCAAGCAGTGTGCAGTCCTTATTAATTTCAACTATACAGAGTGATATTTCAGGTGAGGCTGTAATGTAGTTTGCCGTGCACAAATACTGTTCAGAGGAAATGCTGCAGATGAATAAAAAAATGGCATTTTTTAATTGGTCAAGGCCCTTGAGAGATGGGATGACAGAAGGTCAGGCAGGATTTCTGCTCCAAATAATATTTAGCTGTTCATACTAAGAGGAATGGTTTCAACAGGAAGAAAGCATCACACCGAAAAGTGGGAGCAAGTACACTCCCTTGGGAAGCAGTGATGAAGGTTTGTGTACGGGCTACATTCTGAAATGGGTACAAACACACACAGAGAAATGGACGATTGTCATGTTCAGCTGTCTTTTGTGCAGGTAGGCAAGCAGGATTGGGAGGATCTCAGCAGAGTGATAAGTCATCAGGTAATTTTATCCAAAAAGATACTTCTCTTCTTAAAATTTTCCTATTTTTGTGTCTTTTGAAAAGTTTGTACTAATAAAAAGCTTCCAACTAAGCACACTGGTGGCTTGTGCTGGAGGGTGATGTGTTCCTAAAGTCAGTCTTTTGTTAACAAGAAGGAGGAGGGAAGGGACTTCTCCACAAATCACTGTTATCATTAATATTTTTTTGTTGGATAAAAGCTGTATTGTGGCTCATCAGTTATCAGTGCTATTTGACCTTTTTCTTGACACAGAAAGTGGTTTAATGATCATCATACTTTAATTGCTACATAGGGAATTGCTCTGCAGAAGAACATGACTCCCAGTAGCAATATGTTTTGTTAACTGATTTCAGTTGTGCCAGAGAGAGTTTTCTTCAGTAGTTTCCACTCAGACTTCCAGCACAGGGGTAGAACCAGGTAATTTTATTTTGACAGGCTCAGTAACATTATAATGAGATTCATGGACAGGACTTCCATATGTCCTGTGGAAGCTAGACTATGATTCACTGCAAAACCTTAAAAAATTTGAAAACAATTTTCTGGAGCTCATTTGCTTTTTCCCCCCAAAATTCAACCAAAACTTATGGACAAATCTTAACTCTTAAAGTATTGATCTTTGTGAGTTTCTGCTCTTAATTTCAGTTGAAATTGTATGTGGGAACTTTAAGAAAGTACTTTTAGACTCTACTTGACTGGAAATGTCAGAATGAACTGCGCTCTCAGGTGATTTGTGACACAATGTTTCCAATATCTGAATTAACCAAAGATTTCTTAAGATTCAGGTCCAAGCACTCTGTGTCCTCTCACTGGCAAACTTTCATGAGGATCAATCTTTCAAAGTAACATACCTGTGAATGTCTCTCTGCAAGACCAGGATAGTCGGGAGTGCTACTGGGGATTTAAATTGCTCAAGAAATACGTTGCTATGCTAAATCATGCGCTAAACGATTTGTCTCCAAGACACTATCTAAAGTTGTGACAAAGAAATAATCAAGTCTAAAAGGAATTGATGCACCAGGAAGTCAAGCATGTATTTGTGAGACTATCATATATTAGTGAAACTCTTATGAAATCTGAGGAAATAAAATTCTAAATCTATTGGGAACCGCTCCACTGATTAAAATACATTCCCAATTCAGTACTAAAATCTTCTTTCTTCCTAAAGATAGATTGATCAGGAATTTATGAAGGGTCTCTTGGATTAAAATCATTACAACTGTATCAAGCCTTTGCTTCAGTTCTTGCTTCTGTACAGTTATTTCTGCCTTTTTCTTGGTTAGCTTTTATCATTATTTTCTACAAACCTGTTTTGCAGAGCCAGAATTAGGTTAAACCCCATTAATGTCTGTGTATCTAGAGCAGTCAGCCAGTTGGAATGAGTTCAGTGTTGGAATGCTCTGTATTTTGCAATTGTTAAGAGCTGGCATGCCAGAAATTATTCTCCATGGAAGTGAGCTTCTCTTGGCAGCTTGCCTAACTACTCCAGCACCTCACAGCACAAAAACCCAATCTCAGCTTGATACTCTCCATGGATGCTTCCTGTGCACACTGAGGGCACGCATACACTCTGCAGAGTGGCATTCTGTGGTAGCGTCCTAGCTAGATTTCAGTGAAAATGTTTAGAGGTATCAAAGAGTAGGGCTGCGGTCTTCTCTTGCACACAGTGCTTCCTCTGACTCAAGAAACTCTGAGGTGTTGGCTAGTAACATGCAAGCACACCAGGACCATCAACTTAGTTCAGAACAAGGAGGAGATAGTAACTTTATATCATGGCAGGACACAGTCTGCTGTACAGACACAAGCCTTTGATTGTGATAACAGCTGTGCTGAGGACAGAAAATGTCGATTGCTAGATGCTTTGTGTGTTGATTCGGTGTCTGAGGATGGAGTGAAGAGAGAAAAATGGTGCACCACACAATCTGGAGAGTGTGACAGTACCTGTTACACAGTACTGTGATTTCTGCCAGAGGGGTGGGAGATCTCTGCTGCCAGCCCTAGTTTAACAATATCTGACCATTTCAGTTTTGATATTATGGAATGGAATAGAATAGAATAAATTCAGTTGGAAGAGACCTACAGTGATCATCTAGTCCAACAGCAAGATTTATGGATTTGACCTCTCTTGGACCAGGAGGATCCTGAACTAAGATGTTCTTTCTCTTATGTGTGTACTCTCTGCACTAAGCTGACCCAGTGTCCCTGGTCACCAAGCTCCCTGGTGAAGGTGGTGGGATGGGTCCAGGCTGTGAAGGTCTGCCCTGCCACCCGCACAGTTTCTAGATGCCAGTGAGTTCCTGGCCCCTCTGGCACCCTGACACCTGGGGTGTTTTAAAGGCAGTTTATAAACTTACTTTCCTTACAGGGCCAACCTCATTATTTCCAAACACATCAGAGCTTAGAGAGCTCAGAGGCAGGGAGGATCTGCTTCACAGGAGCCAAGTGTCTCCTTCCACAGTCTTCAGCATTTTGGTACATATGTAAAAGCCAGGTATTTTGGGAGCTTCTGAGTTCAACTGGGGATGTACCTGATAAGTGCAGATACTTCTAGCATTAGGCAGCAGTTGGACAGGTGATGAACAGTTTAGAATTTAGGTAGCTTTTAGCCTCTTTCTACCCTCTCTGTGGTTCTTTTTGGTTTTGTTTTTCATTTGTTTGTCTATTTTTTAATCTAGCCTTCATAACTTCCATCTCCAAACAATGGAGAGGAAGGGAAGAAGTTGTATGAGTCATAATTAGTGAGTTAATCTGCTATTAAGGGTGCTGCAACTATGTTCTTTTCATTCTCTCTTTGATGTTTCACTAACTAATTATTGGAGTGTATGGTGAGGTTTGTTTGCTTGTGCATTAAGTTATTTAATTTGATTAGTATACAGCAGTAAATTATCTTTCAACATTTTCATTGCTGACAGAGGTCTGAACAAACCTGTCTGGATCTTGTCCAGACACTACTGGAAGTGGGTGGAGTTAGAGGCAATACCTTTCCCCTCAGCCAAAATACTACAGGGTGAATATTTTATATCTGATGTGTAACGTTAAATAGTTTGTTATCTTCTTCCTCCCTTTTCAAATATACTCTTAAGAACACCAGTGTAACATAATCCACTAACTGGGAAAACAGAACTGTCTTGTTATCCTTTCATCAATGTATATATGAAAAAGATTAATGTTGTTCAAACTTCAGCTGGTTTAGTCTTTTTTTTTTTTTTTTTTTGCCTATGTATATATGTAGGACTAGTTAGAACACTGCTGTGATTTCTGTCCAACAAACACTTACAAATATATCAGCTGCTTTTACTTTGGACTTTAAATTCCAAATAGGGAAATATTTTTCCAAACTTCAGAAAATGCTTCATATTCCAAAACTTTTCTCAGTTTGTGGTGAAAATAAGATGATCTGAAAATTTCTACAAACCACAAACTTGGAAGTAGACAGTAGCAACATGATACATAATTTTCCTTAGTCAGGATTAGTGCATTAACTGTCCGGCTACCCTACTAGTGAACCAGTTCTGCTTGAATTAAACATTAAAAAGATTTGAATGTCTTCTACATCTGTCTCATTTCAAAGAATAATCACTTATATGAAGTAGACCACCATCATTAGTTAAAAGTGAGACTTATGGCTCAATCCATTTATCTGAGGTACATTTCCAAGGCCATCTGAGCTGAGTTAGAGTATCGCATGTTTGCTGGGACTGAGAAGTTATTATACAGGACTTGAAAGAATCTCATGATGTTTTGGAGTGGCAGCCAAAAGCCAGGTGGGAGATCTGTAACTTTAAAAACTTTGTTGAAAAACAAAATGCAGGATGGCGGGATGCCAGCGGAGAAGGTAGCTGTTTATCCCAGTCCTCTTTAGTGGCCTTAATCCTTCAGGACTGGCTCTTCTCAGTATCTCTGAGGTACTGCTGGAGTTTTCTACCTCTCTAGAACAGAGAAAGCTTTCCCCATTACCAATAGATGTGTACAATATTTCTTCCTTTACTGAGAGCAGGGATATCAGCCCATCCAGTGCCTGGGGTGTGCATTCTGTTTATCTTTGGAAACTTTGCAAATTATGCTTGGGATTTTTTATTTTTTTTCTTAAGTTGTTTCTCGTGCTCTGACATTAACTTGTCACATCCCCAGGAGAGAAGCACTTTTCTGTTATTCAGTTACCTTAAAATCACTCTTAACTCAAGTTTATTCGGTGTAAAATGCATCTTAAAAGAATTGAGCTCACACTAGCTGAATAGATACACTTGCTTCAAGTATTTATAAAAGTCAGAGGTGATGAAATGAAAATTCTCACTCCTTTATCCACCTGAATGCCTAAAAACTTTTCTGATATCCATTTCATGAAGACTTCTTTCTGCAAGCATTAAATCTCAGATTGTATCCAATAAAGAACTTCTCCAAAACATGCCAGCTTTTACTTAAAAAAACCCACCCAACAATAAAATCTCATTCTTTAAATCCATTCAGGTAAATTTAATCTTTCTCCATGAAACTTTGAAATTTCTTTTTTATTCTCAAGGTACTCTTACATTTCCTCTTAATTAAAGAAGTTTAAATTCATATCCTTATATTTTAATATTTTTCTAAGACCAGATGTTATTTCCTGTGCGTGACTGATAATTAACAGCCTTTTGTCACAGGAGGGATCAGTCCCCTTCTTTGATAACTCAAGATACGTCTTTCAATGTGAAATGCCTTTTCTGCTGAATCTTATATTTTATAGTAAACTGTACTTTAACAAAAATACTTAACACAGGAGTCTAAATGGGTAGATGGCTGTAGCTCATTAATAGATTTTAATTACAACGAGGCATGCTGGTAGGTATGACAATAGGCTTAGAATGATTAATCTGGAGAATGTTACTCTAAGGCTACTGTAAAAGGCCTTTAATCTCTTTGTGCCATTCCCTCTTTCCAGTTACACTTACTAGTACTGTGCTTCTGAAAAGAACATCAGGAATACTGCAGAAAGTCTAAAGTAAGAGGTAGGTGGAGTTTGGGAGGAAGGGACCTTAGGTAAGAAGGGTCTCACCATATGAGCAATGGTTTCATTGAAGAGTCCTGTATTGCTTTGTACTTCTCTATGTGGGGATTTTGCACTGAGTTTTAAGAGTTTGAAAATCTAAATCATAATGGAAGGACAACTGAAACCACACTGAGGATTCAATCAGTACAGGCATGATTTCAAACTGGAGATGAATTTTCACTGCAATTGTAGAAACAGATCCAAAATCATGGAATCCTGCCCTGAAGTTACTACTTGTGAATTGAGACATTATTTTTGATAAAGCATTTATTATAGAGAAGCCAGCTACCACTCTGATTCTTTCTGATTTGGAGGTAACCATCCAAAAAAGCCAATCTGAAACTCCTTTTATTCATAACTGAGAGAATTCATGGATGGCTGCGGAATTTACCAGGATAAGACTCTCACACTTTGTAACTTGGATGCATGTAATTCAAGGGTGGGTATTTACTTGACCCAGTGTTTGATATCTTGATTGGTATTTTATCTTTTGTCTTTTCCTCATTTCTTATGCATGACTAGCTGTAAAACCTGATTTTATATGTTGTTGGTTGAGCTTTTTCTTGTGATGATCCTTTTCCCCACTGACTTGAAAGATGGTTGTAGTTAGATTGCTTTTGGTTCAGGAATCCCAAATGATGCCAGGTACTTGAAAAATAAGCCTCCTGCAAAGGATTTAATTTAAGTTACTAGAGTCAGAGATAAGAACACTGGGGAGAAGAAGTCCACTGGTTAGACTGGTGCAGACATCAGCCTGCTGGTGTCCAGAACTCATCTGTCTCCTGAAAAAGTCTGTGTCCTGATCACAGGTAACTCTGTAAAGCCCGGGGAGGGTGGGGTGGGGGGCAGGGCAGAGTCCAGTTTGCTCTTTTATATGTCAAAATAATAGATTCTGGTTTTCAAATATATTTAAAACAACTGATCCATACTATGCGTCAAAAATCAGTTTGGTTGTTCTTGACAGAATCAGTTTGGGTCTCTTGACTTGGAGAGGCTAGATTTTAAAATGCCTTAACAATTAATATGAAATGGTGCAATTTAAGTCTGCTTCTAAATCAATACTCATAGGTACCTCTATGTTTGATGTTCCTATGAAAGTACTTCAAGAATTATGTCATATTTTATTGGTTTTATTTTCTTGGGGAGGGGGAAACCTCTTTAGATTTTGTACCTTTCAGCCTCTCTACTTCTGTTTCTTTAGAGACTCATTTTTCTACAGGAAAAATGATAAGATTTCTTTAATCAGTTTGGATATGTTCTGTCCTTTTGCCTAGTCTACCTTGGTATGAGTGTCTGAATTATTTTTCTGTCTGGTATTCACTTCTTTGTTATTAAATACTGCGTGTTTCATCCTACTATATTCTTTTCCACTTGAATTTGCGAGAGGACAGCAACCTGGAAAGATCTAAGGTTGACTATGACTTGTGCTGGGATAGTGGCCTAAGGAAGGGGAAATTGTGTTCAATGGAAGAGGTTCTTTCTCTTATCAGTAAAGGAAGGCAAGAAGCTGGCTTGGCTGAGTCAAGACCTGCTGGTCAAACTAAAGGGCAAGAAGGAAATGCACAGGCAGTGTGAGCAGGGGCAGGTGTATGGGGAAGAGCATAGGGATGCTGCCTGGATGTGTAGGGATGGGGACAGGAAGGCCAAGGCACAGCCAGACCTGAATTTGGCAAGGGACACAAAGAAAAATAAGGGCTTCTACAGGTGGAAGGGATTTTTCTTGCTCTGGTAGTACAAAATTATTTCATACTTTGTCTTATTTACTTATTGGCATAATGATTTTGTTCTTCAAAAATATCCATATTTCTTGAAACCTTTTAAATATTTTACATCATAGTGATCTTTTTCTAAATTCATATAATTCATTTGTAACCCTGTTATCAGTCATTTAGTAAACAAACTAGTAAGCTATCATAATTTAGTTGATGCATACATAAATTTTCAATTTTTAAATTCTTCTCTGTCTTGATTTGTTGGTAGAGGACTAATTCAGTGTGCAGCCATGAAACACATGGAGCCAGGATTATTTTTTTTTCTCTTGAAAATAAGAAGTTTTGATATAGTTTCTGGAGCTAGGAGACTGCTTAATTTTCTTCATCACTGCTCTTTATGTCACACATCATAACCATAATCTGTTTATCTAAGGGCTAATTAGGTTTTCATTAGCAACTCTAGTGTATCACTTTATCATCAGCAATGTATGCATTCAACACTTAAAGCATCTTCTATATAAATCACTTTAGCAATATTGTATATTAGCAAGTTATGCCATTATTATGTTAAACTTTATATGCCTAGACAAACTGAAACTGAGGAAGAAAAAAGCTTACTTTCTCTAGATGTTTCTAAACAACTTTCTTTATACTTGGAAACTGAAATTGGGAACTATCTGCTAGGCTTATCTGTGTGTGTGTGTGTATACGGGGCAGTGTACGCACACACACACAGAGCTACAAATTAAGATCCCATTTTCTACCTCTATTAACTTAAAGCCATAAAGCACAGGAAATTCAAAGATCAGGAGATGGGATTTTGCTAGATTTGTAGATGGGACCTAGAGAACAGTGAACCTGTGACTTGTTCAACAGACCTTTTGCACCACAAGCACAAAACCTTCCTTAGGATGCATCTTTGGAGCTATGTAAGCCTCTAAGAGATGCCAGGAGCTGACAAGAGTGATGGTTATTGCATTGTAGCAAGGAGATGTAGGGTCAGAACAAAAGAAGCAAGAAGGAGAGTAAAAGGAGGATTCTGAATTTTCAGGTAGAATTTGAATTCTCTTGGGAGTAAAGATTCAAAATTACTGTTTGAGAGGCAGTGATGTAGTAAACTTCCTCAAGCATTTTGGGATTTGGCAGGAAAAGAGGTATTTAAGGTATAGGTAGTTTCAGGTGAGAGGAGATGTCATTATAGATTAAAGGCTTGAGCAGAGGTGGCATCAAATCTGTGGCGCAAGCAGACAACTGTACCAAAATAAAAAAAACCACCTTGGTGATACTTGTTAATGAAGGAGGAATTAAAAAAAAAAAAGTTGAAAGATCAAAAAGATTTTAACACTTTTACAAGAAATACAAACTGGAGGACAACATCTAGAAAAAAGAAAGGGTTGTTGGTGGGTCTTCTTTTCTGCTGCTGAACTGCATGCTTGTGAAGACATACTGTATTCCTGACGTTACACCTTCAAAAAATGCTGCACAAGTTCAAATAACTAATTGTCTAATACGCTGAAAGGAAAAGAAAAAATGACCAGTAGTAATCATACATTTGTAACAACACTGATAAGGTTATCACAGCATTTTATTTTCATAGAATCCCTAGAAGGGAGCTAGTATTTTCCTAAGGGAAATAAATCAGGTGGGAAAGTAGACTTCTTAGCAGATGGTCATATGACAAAGAACTGACTTGGGGTTATGATGAAATCTCTAAAGGATCCTGCTTGACAATGCTGTCCAAAGATGTGTGTGTTGCATACTACTAAAAGAACAACACATACATATCCAGGATTAATAATGAGTTGCATTATAATATTTCTCAATAACAAAATCAAATATATCGCTAATGCACAAACAGCTAAAGTAGAATAAAAAAGATTTGCATGTTAAAGTAGGTAGCTAAATGTGAATTGGCTGCCTGGGACTAAAGATTTAGGCTCAAAGGTCTGATAGTCACATTTTATGTATTTCACTTCTAGTAAATGATTCTGCTTACTGCTCTGGCTTCTTCTGCTGCCAGGTGGTAGGTTTCTTAGTGGTCTTTGAAGAGTGAAAATAACTAAACAAAGTGTTTAGTTTTGGTAGAAATAGACAGTTTTATTAAAGAAAAACAAAATGGAAAAAAATACCTACTATATAAAAAGAAGGAACAGGTAATACAGCAGTATAAGGAAGAAAAATGAAACATTAAAACTAACTAAAATATATTAATTAACTAATAAAATTAAAATACTAAAAGTTAATATAAGCTGGTTTAATAAAATGAAAGAAGTTGCAAAAATGATAAAATTAAGTCTTTGCCTCGAATTCTGTTCAGCTATGATTGCCAGTTTAAAAAGAAAGAAACGAAAAAACAAATAAAATTATTAACATGAGTCAAGGTTATTACACACATTATTCTGTTTACGGAGAGTTTGTGAATATCAATCTGTTATTCCATAATTTAATAGTTCTGTCTTTTTAATGCTCTATTACATTTCATTATTATTTAATTTTGTTACCTCTTTTGGACTAAATTATTTTTCCTCCAGTGATCAGTAAAAATATATCTGCATTATTCATGGATTTTATTATCTTTTTAAAAAAAATTCTGTGTTAACTCTTATTTGCACATAAAAATCCCAAAAGTTTTTTTCTGGGCTACAGCAATGAACTTATATCCTAGTTTTGTAAAGCTGTGGCCCTACCAACTCTAATCACATTTTTAAATGCTTATAAAATCTAGTATTTTTCCAAAGTAATTTGTTAAGATTTCTTCATCTTGCAATTATTTTTCTGTTATTCTCATGCCCGTAAAGGTGCTATTCACCAAAAGCTGTGTTTACTTGAAGAGAGCAAAAAATACTTCAGCCTCCTGCTGTTACTTGGTTAACTTGGAAGGAAAACATCTTTGAAAGACTATTCTGGAAATTTCACTTTCTACTTATTATGGATGTTGTTTTCACTGCCATCGCCATTGCTACAGTCATGCCATATAAAATACTCTTTTTTGGCTGGATGAGGTTCAGAAGAGGGCAAGTTCATTTTTATAACTGTGACTGGTAACTAAGGTCTTGGCCGGAGACAATTCACTCTGTGGTGATAGAGTTTGTTGCCAGATTGTTTCTGTTTTCCCAGATCCTGCCAGTAAACTTCACACCACTGCACGGGTCCATGCTGTCTTTGTTCAGCTCATCAGGAAGGTCTCTCTTCTCACCCCACTCACTCAAGGAGTGAAAAGGTCTTCCCTTTCTCTCCATCTTAAGTTGGAAGCATTATATGAACATTATTACAGTTCTGCTTCCTGACTTACATACAAAACTATTAGAAAATAACAATCATGTTTCATTTGCCAGACAAAAAGCCTGTAGAAGGAATTGTTTGAACTATAAAGAAAGAGGAGCTGTGTGGAACACCTAGGTGCATATGACAGAAGTTTCTGTTTTCTCTGTCCCTTTACAAGAGTTTAAACAAATTGATACACTAGTACCACAGGTAAAAACGTCCCTTGATTTTCTGGAAGTTTCTGGAATAGACAAAATGTCCAGGAGTCTTGGTTTTGTAATTTGCAAGTTGCCATGTGCTGTATTCTTCTGAATGTAAGAAACAGAAGATGGTAAAAATGCAAATACGTATTAAAAGTAGCACTACTGTAAATGAATATCTCAAGGGCCATCTGCCAGGAGAAGAGCTGTCATAAAACATGAAGACTGATTATGGTAGTTTTTCCACTGTTACTTCAGGCTTGAGACTAGTGTGTTTCAGAGGTCTGAGATTAGGTAGCTCCTCCTCACCTCCATGTCATCTTGATGATTCCTCTTGACAACAGACATCACTTCTTTGGTGATATAAGTCTTCTCTGAAAGTGTTAGGTCTTTCCTGCTGGATGACAGTCACAGGTGCACGGTGCTGCTCATGTTCCACGTCACAACCTGTCACTTTTTGGTGCTAATTGTTGGCCACGGCTATAGTGCTTAATTACAGTCTATGCTGCTATAGGTTAAAAGCTGAGAACAGCATAGACTGGATTATCTGGTGGTTATTTTGGCCACCTGATAAATGTGTAGCTGAATTAACTTACTCCAACAAAACTGAATAAGTAAACAAATAGTCAAACAAAACTCATCAACTATAATCATGATCTTACAATGGGAACTGCAGGCAGCTTAATTAGCTCCTATATTATAACCATGAGGTGAAACTGGACCACATCCAGTACTCATTTTTAAATCTTTCAGCTGAGGTACAGAAAGGCAAATGCTACTACTCTGAATTACTCTGACTGAGAAGAGTTCCTCCAATTTTCCCCAGATTCAGATGGCTTCAGCAGTGATGTTTGCTTGATTCAAAGCTAAGCTCATGCTTAGACATATTTCCAGTTCAGGGCCTTAGTTAAGATACAGCAAAAGAGTGTAATAAATAAATAGAGCAAGGATGAGCAGTTTTAATAATTTATTGATTGTATGAAACTTGAGCTATTTTTCATTGCAATTCTGGGTGCATAAAGCTCGTGTTTAGCAAAGAAAGATACTCCTGACAGAGAAATCATTCATTGTTAGCTAAACAGTACTTGCAAACTCTGTAGAATTTACTTGTTGGGGAATACTATTCCAGGAAATATTTCTTAATATGTGTGCTTTTTCAAGAGTCGCTATTCTGGGTTTGTTATGTGTTGGGTTTTTTTTTAAATCTCATATTTATTTAATTACATTAAATTCAAATGCATTTCATAAGCATGAAAACACCTCACACTTTGGCTTCCAAAAATAGCATTATCTAAATACAATTAGAAATTATTGATATTCCAAAGTGACTATTTGTATGATTTACTTGAAGATTGAACATCATTTAAACTCAGCAGTATATTTTGTACAATGTCATTATCCACATTAAGTTTTGATATTTAACATGAAAATAAAATCTCAGTTGCTCTCTATAGGCACCTCTGAAATGAACAGTTTGCTTCATGTTACCAAGGAAACAGATCTTTGCAAAGATGTAAGGCCACTTTGATGTCATTGTAAACCACTAAAGTGGAAATCTTTAACGTTTGTCAACCTCTTGAGAGTAAGCGGTTTGCTCTAATCAAAATGAATATAAAATTATTCTGAGCATGTAGAAATGCAGTATTCTTGGAGCAAGCATGCTCACTAGTAACTGCACATCTTTTTCTCACAATGATTCAGGACCAAAAATAAATCTGATTACACTTTATTGAAAGATACATGGATATCTAACCCTACATATTCCTCAGCTTTTTTGTTCATGAAAATTTTAAATTGCACATGTATAACAAGTTAAAAACAGTATATTAGTCAGTTCAGCTGCATATTGTGAATTGCTTTAGGAGGCAAAATGCGTTTATTTTTGAAACTCATTGAGAGTAGAATGGTTGAAACAGAGAGAGGGACAGCCCCCCACCCCTCCAATAACTACTGCTGTTCAGGGCTACTCTGGATCTGGAGAACAAACTAAGTCCCTTTGTATGAAATGGCCTCATGGGCATTTGTATTTAGGGGATGAAATGATTAAGTAAATCACAGAAATAGTAGAAAAGATCTAAAGGGAAAAAGAAAATAAATCTCATTTGAAATATAAAGCCATGTTGCTGTGAATATGGAAGGTCAATTTCTGCTTATTTCTCCTATAGGAGTTCAATACAATCATAATAAAATCCTAGATTAAGACAGCTAGCTGTTTAATGCTTCTAAAAATAATTCACTGGCTACAATAACTGGAAGGGGGTACTGATACATATAGGTTAAGGCAGCGTTTTGTCATTGGAAATGGGGACTGTAGAAATGACAGAAAATGTTTGAAAAATTAGCATCATACTGACATCTCATCAGGCATCAGAATCCTTCTGGCTGACTACGCTGCCCTCAATGGAAACAGCTGGATTCATCATGAGGGGAAAGAGACCAGCAAAGTTGAAAAGTACTTTCAGGGAATGGGGAAGCGAGGAAAGAAGAAAGTGAGAGAAAGAAAATGGAAGCAAGTTGCAAGGAAGAGCAGTAGAAGAAATGAAAGTAGCTGAGGCTTTGGAAGACGTAGCCTGGAACCATCAGCTATAGAAAGCTGGACGACAGGGGGTGCATCCACAGGTGAGACACACAGAAGAATAAAGCAGCATTAGAGGGTAAGTAAATATAAGATACCAAGAACTTGTGGGAGTCAAGTGCCCTTGCTTTCCAAGACAATATGGTTGATCGTATATGATGGGTTTTGTCTCTTGTCACCTGCTCTCTCCATTTTTCAGCCTCCTTGTTTATTTTGTTGAAGGAAATGTTTATCTGTCCTATCTTTACATTAATCTCGTTGTTAAGTACATTCTGCTAAATCAACATGTGAATACCTGAATATGTTTGTGTAGTTCATAGTATAATTAGCTGGCTGTATAGTTTTGGTGAGGTAATATGTTTACATCATTTCAATACCATCAGCAGTATTAGGGTCATTGTATGTATTACAGTCTGGCCTTACAGCTATGCTAATGTTTGTATCAATACTGCTTAACTTAACTTTTTATGAGATAAGTTACAATTTAAAATACTTATTACCTCATTCACATATATCCAATAAGCACTGGAACATTAATCATATGCCCTCTTATGTTAAAGATAAATCATTACATATGTTTCCCTTATACTCTTAGATCTGCTATAACCTCCTGACAAGTCCAAGTAAACGACTTGTTACTTTCTAATTGATTTCTTTTTGTCAGTTGGAATAGCCATTATTGTCTAGAGCCATAATATAAGCAACAAAACCGCGGCTCTACACAACAGGTCTATAAATTTCATTTTAGCCATATACAATTACGCATATATGAAGGATTTCTATGAGGCAGAGGAAGATTGCCACTCTACTTGACAGTGATAAAATGGCATTTTAAATGCCATGTGTATGATCACTCCAGTTCAAGAGGTACAGAAAGCCTATGTTACTATATATTGCAAGATCTTGGTTTTGTTAGCCAATAAAAGCAGTGCTCTGAAGACTACATTTATTTTTTATAGAAAAATTGGGAGTGAGAGATAAACAACAAAGAAGGTGAAGAAATATATATTCTTTAGGGCAATGGTGATATAAAAGCAGGAAGATGGATGTGGATTAAAAAAGAATATCTAAGGCTGTAAATTAAAAGAATATTCCAAATATCAAAGGAAAAAAATTCTAAAATAGCCTTCCTACAGGCACAGTGGGAGCGAATAGCTGATGAATTTTACAGTATAGCTTGGTAAGTTTCTTAACTGGATTGTCTACAATTGCAAGGCATGCTCTTTGATCTTTGAAATCACTTTCAGCCTTTTATTCCTATTTAATGTAAGAATCTGATTAGAAGGTGAGCCATAGGTGATCAATGGGTGATCAATAACAACCATACAACAACTGCAGGCTTTATAAATCCACACATACATAAAAAGGCTGCAATACCTGCTGCCTGTGCATCAGATATACACACACAGAGCTATATGCATAAAAATATAAATTCCAGCTTGTAAATGCACACAAACACCAAGAGATTAATATGTACTGAATTTTAAATACGTAAATATTGGCTGGGGATTACCACAGCTTTAGCTGTTTAAAAATTAGGTGTCTGGTCTAAGTCTTGGCTCCCTCTGGGCTCAGTACAGACAGCCCTGGAAGCTTATTCATCCCACCTGCCTTAAAACCTATTTTAGGGCAAGGTGAATTCTTTTCTCTTTATCCTAACCACAGCCTTAGATGACTGGCTTAAATTAAACATATAATTTTAAATACTGTCATAAGTCAGTAATTTCCCCCTGGAAACTGTAAAAGGAACTTATGAAAATCCCACACAACATCTAGTGGCAGTAGTTTATTTTTAGTAAAGGTTACTCAGCTAGGCGTTGAGTTAATATCCACAGTGAGACACAGCAAACGAGAACCAAGAAAGTTCTGCAATGAATTAAAGATTTCAGCTGTGTGGGATAGAGAGGGGCCTGACTTCCAGCTCCATACGACCTGGTACAGGCAGCATGTTGGCAGCATCCACAGATCAGCTGAAACCTTTCTGCTAATAATGATGCAGTCCAGCATAAATCCCTAAGTAAGCTTCCTACAAGTCAGCAGCCAGTTGACCACCTACTCTAATGAGCAGAGCCTGCTGTAACGTGAAGCGTGTCCCATGCATCTGTGCTAATGAGGAGCGGTTGGAAGACCTTGCTCCTATAGGAATGACAACTCGATGTGAGCTGTGTAGCCAAAGTTCATGTTTCCCCCTGGTTCTGGGGGGAAGGAGGGCACAGTACTAGGATCAGTTCTTACAGCTCTGCTTCTATTCTGACAATAAAAATGCCGCCAGCCAGAGATGATATATGTGAACCAGACTTCATAATGATGTATAAAGGCACCTCTCCCCTTGGCAGACTAATACAGTCAGTGTATTCTATAGGGGGAGTACTGGTGATAATAAAGAGAAGACAACACTTGGCATGTCTTGTTTGCAGAGGAATTCCTGCCATATCATGTGTCAGTCACCAGCCAGTACTTTTTGCTAAATATAAATTGCAGACAGTGTTCAGCTTGCAGCTTGCAGTATAGTATAGGTAAAGATGGTGGAACATCTATCAGTCAGAGCCTTTCAAAACTGTGCTCTGTAATAAAATAAAAAAAACCCCAAGATATTCTGATTTCTATGTACATATATGTGTAGACATGCCATGATCATGTGTAGCTAAACTGCCTCTCAAAATGACTCCCATCCTGTGTTCCTCAGTGTTTTCTGGGTTTTTGATCTTGTTTTGCACTGCAATGCAGAGCAAACTCCCTTTTTGGGTAGGGAGCCTGTGGCACATTCTGTCCCTTGTTTTAGCTGCTTTGTGCCACTTTGCAAGTGAATTATAAAAGTTTTGTTAGTTAGGGGCAGATTCTCTCACCATACTGAAATCCCAAATTAGTGTAAGGCTGCCACTTATTGTCTGTTTTTCTCCCATCTTGTCTCTTTGTCCTCCTATAAAAGGTTTGGACAGGGAATTTCAAACATATTTGAGTTCCTAAGATCCCTTTTTGGCGTCAGGTCTCCCAGCAGCTATCACCTCCAGTAGCACTTCAGCCACTGTTGATAATGCCCGCTCTGAAACTCATACTGGTGGTTTCCAACCCAGAGTTTGTGGATACTAAGCAGGAGGGTTGTAGACTGTTTGGGGGCTCCCTCTTCCTCAGACAGCACATTTTATGGCTTCTCACGTGCAGGTTACTGATGCTCTTTTCCCACTCCTGTTTCTAGGGAGAAACTACAGGGTGCTGTGACTCTTGGGTGGCAAAACGTAAGCATAAATGCTTTCCACCATAATGAAGAAAATTGGATTTAGGCTCTTTGCGTTCTAAATTCACATTCTACACTGCTCTATAAAGGATTATAGAGAAGAGAGAAAAACACGAGGTCACTTAAGTGAAGTAATGCTTGCTGTTACTTCCTTGTTTGTGTTCTAAACTGCAGACCTGAGCAATTGATTCATGCTGAAGTGGAACATCGTGTTCCAAGTGCTAAAACGAAAACAATCCAAACCTACCTCATCTTAGAACAACAAACTGTAATTTAAAAGTGAGTGGATCATCTTCTGTTAGTTGTAATTCAGTCCCAGCTCTGCCACACCTGCAACAATGATGAAGTTCCAGAAATCACTAGTATTTCTTAACTGCCAACAGGAGTCTGTGCATTTTAACTTCAGAGAGCAATAGCAGGTGCTGAGGGACTTGAAGATTTAATGGCTCCATTATTGTCTAGCTAGTAGCATACTTTGTTTCTAATGTTGTTGGGGTGTGAAATACTTCTAACAGATAAGCTGTTCCAACATAAAGAATTTTCTTGCCGGAAAAACACAAAGCAGAGAATCTAAGTAACACACCAGCAGAATACCATGCCAGTATTTTTTATTCTGTCAGTAAAAAAAAGAGGAAAAAGAAAAAAAAAGAAAAAAAAAGAGAACAGGAAAATTCCACTGGAATTATGAGGTCATATACATTATATTAACCAAACTTTGTGCTAAAAGACCAGTGTACAGAACGTCATGCAGAAAGAAACATGACAGGAATGGAGTAACAGAAAGTGGATAAGTTTTATTGAAGCAGCAGTAGTACTAGTAAAATTGAGTAAAAATCTAGTACATTTTGCATCATGGATTTTTTTTCCAACAAGAATTTCTGATATAAACTTCACCCCATGGAAACCTCTTCACATGAAAATAATATCAAAGAGGAAATTTAATGTAATTAGTGACAAAGGATCAGTTTAAGCTACTGGTATGATGTGAACTAAAAAAGAAGAAATGTAAACACGGCAATCCAGTGAGATGCTTCTAGTACAAACAGAGAAGTTTAAATGACATATAAATGGATATAAACTGGCCAGGAATAAAGGTAAGCCAAAAATCCCCAGAAGATCTTAAAAAGATTAGATTGGTTTATCATTTTCTTATAGGAGTTGTAGAAAAGAATAACAGTGAAAAAAGAAACATGCAAACAAGAAGATTGGCTTTAAGGTTAAAAAGCATAAATTAATGAATTGATAGACTATCATTTGGGAATAACGAATTGCTTGATCCAAGGATTAAGGAGGCCCCCTTCCAGTCATACATTTGTATTTTGAGGAAGTTGGAAATTATATCCTTATATGTCATAGATGACTACATCTTTATTCAGCGCTATATGTACTGCACCCAGAAAATAATATAAATATTTTAAGGTATTACCTGAGGATGAATCAAAAACAATTCACATGTCTTGCTATTCAGCATGAGATAATGAAACCTTGGCACTAACTGCAACAATTATTTCTGAAACTATTCCTAGGACGTGCTCTGTTTCTGCTGTAATATATGAAACAACAGATTTCTACAACAAAAAATGGCTTTGTTCAGCCAGAAGTCTTTCAGTTTCAGAAGAACTCTCTTCAACTTTTGCAGGTAAGCTTAGACTTGTGACACTTGTTGCACAGGATGCAAGAAACAATGGAGAAATGAGGGATCGAGCCTACGGAACAGCAGCCAGTTTTAGCTATCTCCATAATGTTTCAAGTGTTTTAATTACATCAAAAAAAAGGTCAGCATTCAACAAGGATTTGAAGTGAAAGACTAAAATCTTAATAGTCACATAACAACTCCAGCTGTAGTATAAGGTTCCAGATAGGCTTCCGGAATGTATCCCCAATTTCCAGCAGTGCAAGCCACCACCCAGCCTACCAAAAGATCACTGATTTGAGCACAGACTCATCTCAAGCTCCATCAACCCAGCAGTTATGCCAGGTCCCTGAGGGTACTAAAGGTTGTCATGGCCCTGACCAGCCTCACTTGGGGTTTACCCACATCCTGCCCATGGGCCATGCCAGGTCCAGCCCTGGCCTATCACTCCCTGTCTGAGCTTCCTTGAATATCTATATCTCCCATCTTATTTCTGGTCACGTCTCCTTTTGCTCCTGACTGGGATCCTTGATGGACCCTGGATTTTGCCATGTCTGGGGCTTAGAGAGAGCGTCTCATCCACACCCAGCCTGCTGTGCTCAGGCTTTGCGTGACTGTGTCCCAGCACAGCCTGTCCTCACGTCCTAGGTCCCAGCTTGGAGGAGGCATCTGGCTCTCGCTGCTTCCTGAGGAGCTGTAGCGCAGTGATACACTTGATTTACAACAAACCGACCTCAACAAATAAAACCAAATAAACCAAAGATTTGGAGTTCACGCTGCAAGGAGGTACTGCTTCAGCACTCACTTGTGTTAAAGCATTTCTTGAATACTTGGTGGGACAATCCTGGCTCAAGTGCAAACCAGAATGAAGCTGCTGAGTTATAACTTAGAGGTTCTGCAAGAAATGTTAATCTCAAGATGTACTTTCCATAAATCACAGCTTATTTTGAAGCCGTAAAGAATTGTAAGTATTGCTTTAGTTTTCTTTGAGTAATGATTAGGTAGTTTGGAGTTACAGTTAAGTTTGTATGCTCCTAATTAAAGTAACATTGGTTCATCTTCAGGTTCGTGTATCCTCTTACTTAATACAAGACGGGCCCTTCCGGTGCCAAGGTCTGAAGTCTCCTTGAGCTTTGCAATTTTTTACTCACTTAATTTGTTTTTAGAAGTGTAATTTTATTTGTTTGTTTGTTTGTACTTCTTATTCTCTTCTGATTCACCTTCTGGTGAGACCCCGCTTGGAGTACTGTGTCCGGCTGTGGAGCCCTCAGCACAGGAAGGACATGGACCTGTTTGGGTAAGTCCAGAGGAGGGCCACAAAAATGATCAGAGGGATGGAGCACCTCTGCTATGAGGACAGGCTGACAGCGTTGGAGTTGTTCAGCCTGGAGAAGTCTCCAGGGAGACCTTATTGTGGCCTTTCAGTCCTTAAATGGGGCTTATCAGAAAGCTGGGGACAAACTTTTTAGCAGGGTCTGTTGCCAGAGGACAAGGGGTAATGCCTTTAAATTAGAAGAGAGTAGATTTAGACTAGATTTAAGGGATAAATTCTTTATGATGAGGATGGTGAAACACTGACATAGGTTGCCCAGAGAGGTGGAAGATGCCCCATCCCTGGAGACATTCAAGGCCAGGCTGGACAGAACTCTGAGCAACCTGATCTAGGTGAAGATTGCAGAGGGGTTGGACTAAATGACCTTTAAAGATCCATTCTAACCCAAACTATTCTATGATTCCGTGTTTTGTCTTTGGTTTCTACAAGTATTGAGCTATCATCCTCGGTGCCATAGCAAAATCTTATTTCAGATTTAAAACATTGTTGTGAACTGCAACAACTGTAACATTTATAACATCCACAAGGCTCCTAGTGAAGGGTATATGAAATGAATTAAGAGTATCTGTGTCACCTCTAAAAGTCTCAAGATTTTACAGGATACCCTGCCTTTAATAAGACCACTGAGAAGGTTTTAGTGGATCATCAGAGAGTTTTGGCATTTGATAGTGAGAAATCCTTCAAAAAACACGTTGTGAGAAATACTGGGCAGGTGATGACAATAGCATTACATTGGTGTCTACAGCTGTTCTCCAAGTAAATGATCCTCAGGTCCCAAGTTAAGAGTTGGGTGGGGACAAACCAGATGAAAACAAATCTGCACAGCATAAAAACCATGGTGGGAAGTCAGGAGAAAATTCACTGTGAACAATGGAGGAACATACTTATATCTTTGTAGTCTTTTTCTCAACACATTATAGTTTTGGTTCTGAGTATGTTCTCAAGTGTTCACTTTTCAGTTATTCAAATACCTAAAGAGCAAATGGATGCTAATAAGGACTAGCAATAAAGTCTATGACTAGCCACAGTCATCTTTCATATTTTTGATGCTTTGGGAAATGGTACCCTTCATTTGTTTCCAAAATGGGCTGGCTCTTCTGAGCTGATCCATCCTACTGGTCAGGTTACTGTGTTAGTAGGTGTTGGGTCTCTGCTGATATGAAAGTCACCTGAATAATAATTAACGGGGGCATCAGAGGGGCTTCCCCGTAAGTGAATGCTTGCTTTATGTTTTTTCTGCTTCCCATGCTCAGGGTGTCTGGTTTTGTGATTTAAATGACTGTCGTGAATGAAAGTGCAAATGACTGAAATGCAGATTCACCAGTATAGCCATGGTAAAAGGCGAATTAAACTAAAGACTGAGTGCAATTGCATTTTCTGGGCATTTGTCCTGGTAGGCAGTGTGGTGGCAGTTTGTTTCCTCCTAATCTTATTGCTCATCAATTCTCATGTTTCTAGCAAGAAGACAAGTGAGTTGTGACTGATTTATAGATCTTTAGAGAGGCCTAAAGGAACAACCTTTAATTTCTTTTCAGGTTCAGACATTGTCTTACTGCTTTGGAATGGTTACTACTGCTGCCTAATAGATTTAAAAAAAAAAATGCTGACTCTCTGTCTAAGTCTGTTGCTGTTTCTGTAGCACATTGTTTCCATGTCAAACTGTTATCTGTTATTAGAATAATAGGAGGAAATGGAAAACAATACTTGCAAGTTTTGGAAGCTGTCACATTCATGTCATCATTAATTTTGGTTTATTTATTTTTATTCTGGAAGCATCTCCATAAAGGGTAGGAAGGAGAAATCAGAAAACTGTCAGATCCTATCAAAAAAATAGAGGATTATTAAATAGGAAGAAGGAGATGAAAACAGCAATTTAAATGCCAGCACTGATGACAAGCTCGTTAACCTGCACAGTCCATGACAAACAAGAACAATTGGCATAGGGGTAGCAGTGGAGGCAGAAGAATCTTGATCAAATTTTGAAGCAAAAGTACACAAGAGAAATCTTCACACCTGCAAATTATAAAGGAGCTCATCTGTGCTGTGTCTACAGAGGGGACTGCAATACATGTGTGCACCCTACAGCTGCCTTTGCTGTCTAAAGTGCTTCATCCAGTGTTTAGTTGTAGTCTAATCCAGCTTCTTTGGGGTTGTCTTGCTTTTTTTAAGTTCGGGTTGAAATAGCTGTACTCCTAACAACATTCGAGCTAGATAGTTTAAAAGTAGCTTCAGGTATGACTACTGAACTGTTGTCACAGAAAACAACTTCAGTGTAGGTTTTCCCTAGGGCTGAGATCTCAGTTTCTCTACTGGAAAGATTCACATTAACAGCATTCTCGAGGAAAAGTCCTTTCAGACTTTAAAAGTCTCAGGCAGAGATTAAATGGTACCTATAAAAAAAGTGGTGCTTCAGTGGGTGGAAGAATCAGATTGCCTTCCTCCACCTCACTAGCAGAGGAAAGTTAGAAGTGTACCATTTTTACAGTCTTCCCTTTCAAAGTGGTGCAATTGAACTGAAGAAACATTTTTCAAAGTCTCTGTGAACTGGAAGGCTAGAATGATAAGAACTATTTAACATTTAATATAAAGGTCAAGCATTTAAAAAAGGTAAAATGCGCCCATATGATGGCTCTGTAGGACTGTTGGATTTGGTTGTCTATTACAAAGAAAATAAAAAAATCTCAGAGCTAATGCTGTCCCCAACACAATTGCCTCAGTAAGAGCCCTTCCATTAATATCAATGGGAATTGGATTTGTCCTTCTGCTCTTTAAGCTAAGTAATGATACCAGTCAATCTTTAAAAATGTGATTTATTCTAAATGCAGCCTGCAGAGTGTCACCGATGGAGCATTCCTTTGTTCTCAAAATAGGGTGCCTTTTCAGACAGAAAATACAGAATCTGCAGTCAGTAGCAGCATTAGAATCATGCCTGCATTATTGCTACTCACTTCCAAAGATGTCAGCTTTTAATTGGCCAGAATATGCTACTGAAATGGGCAGCCAGACTCTCTGGTTGTAAGTTAGGATAACATCTGTCTTTTCAACTTGCTTTGGCAAAGGAAGCATGCACAATTTTTTGTTATTCCAGAAGCCCTTGAAGCATGAAGAACATGAAGTTCCAATGAACTGGAACTTCCTCATTCCACTGATGCTGTGAAAAGTTGATTTCTTACCTTTTTTCTTTTTTTCCATTGCTCCCCTGCCCCCCTTCCTTTTTTTCTCTTTGGCAGCTTTGGTGAAGCTTTTAAAGTCATTTTGAGACTGTCTTCTCTTAGTTGTTATACTGGCTAGAAATCCTTCCTCCTCAGCTTATTTATATTTTTAAAACTAAAGCTTTAATAAGATTGAAAATGTTCTTTATTCTCCAAATGACGCTGGCATGTATGTATGACATAACGAAATTAATCTTCAAGCAAGCTATTTGTGTTCTTCCTTTATGTGAGACTTTAGAAAGACACAGTATTAGCTGGGTCCTGACATGTAAAGCTAAATAGAAATTTTCTTCCTACAGCGCAGAAGCTTATCTGATACAAAGTCAGAATGAACATGGTTCTTCAGCAAATACCAGTTTAATTTTGATGAGTGTTTTTTTAACGTAAGGTAAACTGAAGGGCTCAACAGGGCAGAGGAGGAGAAGGAAAAATGGTCAGATGTGCAATGAACCCAAAGAAAGACAATTGTGAGGGAGCACTGAGCAGAGCAGCCAGCTGCAGCGAGGCAGAAGTTTGGATCAGTTAGCCAGGCCTTGTGAGGACACTTTCTATCCACTGCTTTTCACCAAAGGTCTAAAGGTGGGAACACCATGTACTTCCAGCTGAGGCTGAGCTGAAGTATTTCAGGTGCTGCAATACCTTTGAAATTTAGACCTCCACAAGTAAGTAAGGCCAATGTTGTTTATGATATAATGTTATTACATGTGACACTTCTGTGACAGAGCTCTTTTATTCACTTTTAGCCTATGGCAATATGTTATGGAGAGAAGAATTCACTGACATATCCAGGAAAAGAAAGCGGATGCATAAAAAATTGTAAGCGACAAGGTTGACAAGGTTATTTCATAGCTTTTGCTGCATTATGATAATAACTAACAAACTGTTATGCTGCTTGGAAAACTTCTTAGGATAAGCAATGCCTTTTTTTTCCCTCATGTTCTTTTCAGTACACTTCAATATTAGCTTTTGAATCTTATTCCTCTTCTCTCAATAGAGTAAAATGAAACATTTTGTAGTTTGATCAATAAATACCCCTCTCTGCAGCTGCTATATTTTGGATTCTCTGAGGGTGTTGGCATCCTTTTTTATTTGGTTTGGTTTTTAGATTGGTTGGCTGTTTTTGTTACCATCATGCCTTCCAAATCCAGGAAGGGATAGTACCACACCAACATCTTCCAAGGCTACCTCATATAAAGGTTAATAAAGGTTATTTTCTTTTCTGTGTAATTACAAGCTTTCCCCCCACCAAGCCCATCACAGTTACCACTGTGCTTTCTCGGTCTTCCCACTTCAGTGATCTCTGTCAGCCTTTCCTAGAAAAATGCTTAGCTGAAAATTGAAGCATCCATGATCAGATCCTTCCCTAACTAGGCTTGATAAATGAAGAGGGTTCATGACCCTTGAAGATGCAGGCTATTGTCCTGATTAGGTCTTTGCTTTTTTATTCTCAATAGGAACTTAATTTCCTTTTTTTTTTTTTTTTTAAATACACTGTTAAAAGCCTTAAAATGGAATTGCATAGATAAAATCACTATGATTGGATATTATTCACTGAATTCTGTGAGCCATTTAAAATAAGCCTGCCTAAAATATAGCTAAAAATGTAAAGTATAAAATTATTGGGAAAACAAACACATCTCTGAAGTGTAACAGATGCACGGAGTCATAGACTCTGGAGATCCAGTGGAGCTTTCTTTTTCTTTAACAATCTGAAATACCTATTACATACACAATGGAGAACTAGCTAACTCAAAACAAGCTTCTGAAGCAGTAACACATAAGCCTTATCTGTCTCGTGCCTGTACCATTTTGTAAATAAGTGTGTTTGATGTTGCTGTTGCTTCTTTGATGTTGTAAAATCCACCACAGAGATCAGAATATGTTCAACAAACACTGAAAATATTTCTTTTCTAGTGATGGCAGTCACACTGTATCATTAAAAAATTTCTCCTCCACTAATGGTGCATCATTTCAAGTGATGCATTCTCAGTAGGGGAATCCAATTCATTTATGGCAGATTTTGCAGTTGAGAGGTAAGATCAATAATTTCTCAAAGCATCAGGAAACAGCTGTACAATACAAGTGCACAAAAAAAGAAAAAATAAAGGAAGACACACTGGAAGGGTTATTTTAAATAAAAGCGTAAAAAAAGTCTTGTCCATTGTCAGAAAATCTATATTTGTTTCTGATCAGTTTCTTTTCCACTGCTTTTCTTCTGTCAAAAATATACAGACAGCACAGTGCATCTGTATTAAAAAGTCTGATAGCTTAAAATATTTCATACTCACTTTTCATGGTATTAATCTTATCTCAATTTACACATCAGCCAATAAAACACTCCCTTTTCTTTTTTTAATGTAAGTTGGTTTCCAATATAAATATGATGTGTTGTTTTTATGTCTTTAAAACAGGCACTTGTATTATAAAAGGTAAGAGTGGTAAAGACACCTGGAAATTTACTTTTCAGCTATGCATGTGGTTGTATATGTAGATGTACTGTGAAGGTAGAAGGACGTGTGCTGGCTGCTAAGCCTGATGATGGAAATCAAAACTGGAACTCATGGGGTGTTTGTGTCATTTCTGTCTGAGCAGGGACTGTTGACACTTCATGTTTATGTAGCATGCTCTTAAAGAGTGGAAACTAGAGTGAGTTCAAATGCTACATAGAATACCAGAAAGGTAAAGATAATTTAGATAAATCTCAGCCCAATCTCCAAACTGAAGCTTAATTATTGATTTATATTTGTTAATGTCATTTTCATTAATATTTTTTATTCAGAAGATAGATTTGTATTTAAATACTCTACCAGTTTTCATCAGCCAACAGCATATTTCCATTACTATCAAACAGGAAAGCTCAGTCCAAGTTCTTTCTGGATCAAATACTTAGGGTGCATCTGAGTTGTTCCTTTAAAATTAACTGAACATTGCTAACTGAAAAACTATTATTCTTTGTCTCATTGAGATCATACTTGAACCACCTTACCTAACTTTTTATTACAATGGTCCAGTCTTGAGCAATGTTAAAAAAACAGAAAAAGATTATTGTCAAAATTCTTTCATGTCTTTGTCAAAAAAAATGTGATGTGTTTGGGCTTTCCAGATTGAATGTTCTTGATTCTTTGTCTAGTTTGAATGGCTTCTGCAATACAGGAGTGGAAGATAATTTTATTTAAAATAATGATAAAAAAAGAGTTCCATATGGCTCTTCTATGCAGTGAAGAATAGTTTGAAGTAAACAATAGAGACATGAGTGCTCAAGGGCAGCTGTCACGCCCGAGACAGAAGGTTGGAAGAAATTAAGAAAATAATAAACAGAATGACTTAGAAATTACAGTCCAGTGTCTACCAAGCTCCTTTTATGTAACAGTGTATCTCAGAAATTTCCAGTAGAGTCTGAAGGATGTTTATTTTTCACAAATGCATTTACTTAAAAAATCAGAAACAACTCAATGTTTGAGTGGAACTGAAATGGAATATGCCAGAGTTGGTCTGATACTTTTAACTGTGTTTTAAGTACTCCTCAATTAAGGAATGAAAATTGATACGTTTGTGGATGGCAATGGTGAATGGGATTTTGATTAAGCCACTGGAGAAAATACAGTTATTCTTAAAGGAGTGGGGAGAAAGATCAGTATAGTAAAAATCTCAGTTTACAGGCAATTCAAATGGCATGAGCACCACAAATCCCCTCCTAAGGTTTGGTGAGCATTAGGATCTCTAGACGTAGAGAAAAAATATCACCATATATATTAGTCTTTATTGAAGATTTAATGAGAAATAGCAAAAAGGTACTGTCTCATTCCTCTGTCTGGGTACAGAGTTAGCTTGTTCTGATATTGCAGCTTCCAGTAACAAGATCTTCCAAATGTTGCCTCTGGGTTGGATTATATCAGTGTGAAGTATCTCCATGAGGGGGAACCATTACACTGAATAGAGGCCAAATGTGATGGTGGGGATCTTTTACAAATTTAGATGGAGGATACTGGTGACATCAATCTGTGTGGCACATTTGGCACACTGGAGGCAAGGGATGCCAGCCAGAGGGACCTGGACAGGATTGAGAGGTGGGCCGATGTTAAATTCATGAATTTCAACAAGTTCAAGTGCAAGGTCCTACATGTGGGTTTAAACTCAAGACCAGGACTGGCCATAGCTCAGAGAGTGGTATGGTGAACTGTAAGGTAAATTATTTGAAAATGTTAGATTTTCTTTTGGATAAAATGGAGTGAAAAACTGGTTAAACTAGTGAATTATTATGAATATTACCAAGAAAAGGTCACTGACTCTTGCTTCCGATGATTACTTAAAGAAGGGAAACAGGACTTTATTTATGAAAGAAGAAAAAAGACTGGTTGTATGGGTAGCTTTCTTAAAAATGTGCAGCTGACAGAAGGAAGAAACTGCAGTATTTGTTAGCGCAAACTTTATTATGGGACTTCACTACCTATTAAGGCTAAAAGGAATGAACAGCACAGGAATTATGATTAGACTGACAGCTTCTTAATTCACCAAGGTATTCTTTTCTCTTATTACTGTTTTCATGTAATGAAGTCTTTGTTGGCATGGGAGTCAAGCAGACAATCCATTTCAAATTAACTGAAATAGCAGTAAATAGTGCAGGATTCAAGGAGTCATATGAAATTATGGTAGATGAACTTTAGAAGTCTTTGCTCCTTTCTTCACTGGCACTGACTCTTTACAAACAGCAGGGTAGTTCTGTCATTACAGTTCAAGTCTTAACTCATTTATTCAGTGGAATCCACTGAATGTTTTCAGTGTTATTTTCAATGGACACTAATGCCCATCCTCTGGAAAGCTACCACCTCATGTGGTTTAGCACTTGGACATAATTGGCAGCCATCTGTTCAACAGAGCAGTCTTAATCTGGAGACTACATTATGTGGGGATTTTTTTCCTTTCGCAGAAGAGCTGGAATCACAGGTGTACAATTTGAAGTAATAGTAGTTTGATTTATGGTAGTCTTTTGATTTTCACCAGACCTGTCATTTTCAGAGATACAGATCTCTAACCTCAAAACCAAAACAATATACCTGTAGCAATATTTTTTAAATAACGATTTATCTGGTGATAACTGCTATATACTCCTATACATAATGCCATTCTGTTAAGTAATTTTCGTATCTTTAAAATTGTGACTGGCAGACTAGCAGATTCTGCGACAACCATTGGTGCAGAGAAGATGTATAGTGCAAGACTTCATAAAGTCAACATATTCTTTCTCTGGCTAACATGTCCAATTCTTCAAATTATTTTCATGATGACTTTGGGAAATAGTTTAGGTCACTCAATCCCTTCATGACACACTTTATTCTGTGATGTCATACACAGCTGTCAAGAAATACTACACTAGTTTTAATTTCATTGTTGCCCATTGACTGCAGTAGATCCAACAGTAAAACTTCCTATAGAGTCACCTGCAGCAACACAAGGAGCTGGGATTGTAACAAATCACCACTGCAATATGCAATGTCAGTAGCCAAAATCAGACGAAAATGAAGGCTGAGACGATAGTCCCTAAAACCTGGGTTTGGTACTTAGTAGATTACAGAAGATACAAGATAATTAATTAACTGAAATAATTGCCCCAAGGGGAATGGGGCTGCAGGGGTGTGGCCAGCAGGTCTTTGAGATCTCTTACCAGGCTTGGTATGCATTCATGCTCTCCCGAAGCTGTCATCACCTTGGGCTGCCATCCAGCAGTGCGTGCGGGAGAATAACTTTGTGCTCTACTGAAGCAAGGAACACTACAGAAACAGCAGAGGTATTTGGCAAAGCTATGCTGAAACATCCGAAGGGTGAAAGCTGTGAAAATTCGACATGTTTGCTAAATAGGTCTCTACTTGCCTGAGTCAGTTAGAAAACCTGCCAACTGCCACAGAGCAGTTGCTCAGAGACTTCAAAGACATCAATACTGTTAATCTGTCAGTAAATGTGGAGACACCTGTAATTTTCCCAAAGAAAAATGATGGTAGGAAAATGTTTAGCCTTCATCTGTGTTACAACAGAAGTTCTGGGGATCTGCTTTGATTTAACAATGTTCTAACTCCATGTTTCCTAAGTTTGTGGTGTCTAAAACTTACACACAGATTTCTGATTATCTTGAGACATTTTTTCTTCGTACTAGGATTGTAAACAAAAGGAGGTTTAGAAATGGATGAGTGTCTTGAGAAGCCTGCTAACTTTCATAGTGTTTATGACAAATTTAAAAGCATTTAGAATCAAAGTAAATTTTAAAGTTAGTGAAATTATAATGATTTATCTTTCACTTAATGAAGGTGATATACTTTCTGTTAATGTAATACGAATAATTTTTCAGTATATTTGTTAATATGGCATACATGTAAAATCATAGAATCATAGAACAATTTGGATAGAAGGGACTTTGAAGATCATCTTGTTCCAACCCCTCTGCCACGGGCAGGGAAACCTTCCAGTACACCAGGTTACTCAAAGCCCCATCCAACTTTGCTGGCCATGCTGTTTTTGAGGCAGCCCAGGATGCGGTTGGCTTACTGGTCTTCAAGTGTACATTGCCAGCTCATGTTGAGCTTTTTATCAACCAACATTCCCAAGTTCTTCTCCTCAGGGCTGCTCTGAAACCACTCTATGTCCAGCCTGTATTTGTACTTGGGATCGCCCGACACACCAGGTTACTCAAAGCCCCATCCAACTTTGCTGGCCATGCTGTTTTTGAGGCAGCCCAGGATGCGGTTGGCTTACTGGTCTTCAAGTGTACATTGCCAGCTCATGTTGAGCTTTTTATCAACCAACATTCCCAAGTTCTTCTCCTCAGGGCTGCTCTGAAACCACTCTATGTCCAGCCTGTATTTGTACTTGGGATCGCCCGACACACGTGCAGAACCTTGCACTTGGCCTTGTTGAACTTTATGAAGCTTGCAGGAGCATCTGTCCTATGAGGAAATGCTAAGAGAGCCGGGAATTTATCCTGGAGAATAGAAGGCTCAAGGGTTACCTTATCAATATACGTAGATACCTGAACGGTGGGTGTAAAGAGGACAAAGCCAAGCTCTTTTCAGTGGTGCGTATTGACAGGACAAGAGTCAATGGGCACAAACTGAGACACTGGAGGTTCATCCTGAACATCAGGACACTTTTTTTACTGTGTGTGTGACCAAGCACTTGCACAGGTTGTCCAGGAGGTTGTGGAGTCTCCATCTTTGGAGATCATCAAGAGTCATTTGGACATGATCCTGGGCAACTGTCTCTAGGTTCCTCTGCTTGAGCAAGAAGGTTGAGTTAATATAAGCTGGTTTAATAAAATGAAAGAAGTTGCAAAAATGATAAAATTAAGTCTTTGCCTCGAATTCTGTTCAGCTATGATTGCCAGTTTAAAAAGAAAGAAACGAAAAAACAAATAAAATTATTAACATGAGTCAAGGTTATTACACACATTATTCTGTTTACGGAGAGTTTGTGAATATCAATCTGTTATTCCATAATTTAATAGTTCTGTCTTTTTAATGCTCTATTACATTTCATTATTATTTAATTTTGTTACCTCTTTTGGACTAAATTATTTTTCCTCCAGTGATCAGTAAAAATATATCTGCATTATTCATGGATTTTATTATCTTTTTTAAAAAAATTCTGTGTTAACTCTTATTTGCACATAAAAATCCCAAAAGTTTTTTTCTGGGCTACAGCAATGAACTTATATCCTAGTTTTGTAAAGCTGTGGCCCTACCAACTCTAATCACATTTTTAAATGCTTATAAAATCTAGTATTTTTCCAAAGTAATTTGTTAAGATTTCTTCATCTTGCAATTATTTTTCTGTTATTCTCATGCCCGTAAAGGTGCTATTCACCAAAAGCTGTGTTTACTTGAAGAGAGCAAAAAATACTTCAGCCTCCTGCTGTTACTTGGTTAACTTGGAAGGAAAACATCTTTGAAAGACTATTCTGGAAATTTCACTTTCTACTTATTATGGATGTTGTTTTCACTGCCATCGCCATTGCTACAGTCATGCCATATAAAATACTCTTTTTTGGCTGGATGAGGTTCAGAAGAGGGCAAGTTCATTTTTATAACTGTGACTGGTAACTAAGGTCTTGGCCGGAGACAATTCACTCTGTGGTGATAGAGTTTGTTGCCAGATTGTTTCTGTTTTCCCAGATCCTGCCAGTAAACTTCACACCACTGCACGGGTCCATGCTGTCTTTGTTCAGCTCATCAGGAAGGTCTCTCTTCTCACCCCACTCACTCAAGGAGTGAAAAGGTCTTCCCTTTCTCTCCATCTTAAGTTGGAAGCATTATATGAACATTATTACAGTTCTGCTTCCTGACTTACATACAAAACTATTAGAAAATAACAATCATGTTTCATTTGCCAGACAAAAAGCCTGTAGAAGGAATTGTTTGAACTATAAAGAAAGAGGAGCTGTGTGGAACACCTAGGTGCATATGACAGAAGTTTCTGTTTTCTCTGTCCCTTTACAAGAGTTTAAACAAATTGATACACTAGTACCACATGTAAAAACGTCCCTTGATTTTCTGGAAGTTTCTGGAATAGACAAAATGTCCAGGAGTCTTGGTTTTGTAATTTGCAAGTTGCCATGTGCTGTATTCTTCTGAATGTAAGAAACAGAAGATGGTAAAAATGCAAATACGTATTAAAAGTAGCACTACTGTAAATGAATATCTCAAGGGCCATCTGCCAGGAGAAGAGCTGTCATAAAACATGAAGACTGATTATGGTAGTTTTTCCACTGTTACTTCAGGCTTGAGACTAGTGTGTTTCAGAGGTCTGAGATTAGGTAGCTCCTCCTCACCTCCATGTCATCTTGATGATTCCTCTTGACAACAGACATCACTTCTTTGGTGATATAAGTCTTCTCTGAAAGTGTTAGGTCTTTCCTGCTGGATGACGGTCACAGGTGCACGGTGCTGCTCATGTTCCACGTCACAACCTGTCACTTTTTGGTGCTAATTGTTGGCCACGGCTATAGTGCTTAATTACAGTCTATGCTGCTATAGGTTAAAAGCTGAGAACAGCATAGACTGGATTATCTGGTGGTTATTTTGGCCACCTGATAAATGTGTAGCTGAATTAACTTACTCCAACAAAACTGAATAAGTAAACAAATAGTCAAACAAAACTCATCAACTATAATCATGATCTTACAATGGGAACTGCAGGCAGCTTAATTAGCTCCTATATTATAACCATGAGGTGAAACTGGACCACATCCAGTACTCATTTTTAAATCTTTCAGCTGAGGTACAGAAAGGCAAATGCTACTACTCTGAATTACTCTGACTGAGAAGAGTTCCTCCAATTTTCCCCAGATTCAGATGGCTTCAGCAGTGATGTTTGCTTGATTCAAAGCTAAGCTCATGCTTAGACATATTTCCAGTTCAGGGCCTTAGTTAAGATACAGCAAAAGAGTGTAATAAATAAATAGAGCAAGGATGAGCAGTTTTAATAATTTATTGATTGTATGAAACTTGAGCTATTTTTCATTGCAATTCTGGGTGCATAAAGCTCGTGTTTAGCAAAGAAAGATACTCCTGACAGAGAAATCATTCATTGTTAGCTAAACAGTACTTGCAAACTCTGTAGAATTTACTTGTTGGGGAATACTATTCCAGGAAATATTTCTTAATATGTGTGCTTTTTCAAGAGTCGCTATTCTGGGTTTGTTATGTGTTGGGTTTTTTTTTAAATCTCATATTTATTTAATTACATTAAATTCAAATGCATTTCATAAGCATGAAAACACCTCACACTTTGGCTTCCAAAAATAGCATTATCTAAATACAATTAGAAATTATTGATATTCCAAAGTGACTATTTGTATGATTTACTTGAAGATTGAACATCATTTAAACTCAGCAGTATATTTTGTACAATGTCATTATCCACATTAAGTTTTGATATTTAACATGAAAATAAAATCTCAGTTGCTCTCTATAGGCACCTCTGAAATGAACAGTTTGCTTCATGTTACCAAGGAAACAGATCTTTGCAAAGATGTAAGGCCACTTTGATGTCATTGTAAACCACTAAAGTGGAAATCTTTAACGTTTGTCAACCTCTTGAGAGTAAGCGGTTTGCTCTAATCAAAATGAATATAAAATTATTCTGAGCATGTAGAAATGCAGTATTCTTGGAGCAAGCATGCTCACTAGTAACTGCACATCTTTTTCTCACAATGATTCAGGACCAAAAATAAATCTGATTACACTTTATTGAAAGATACATGGATATCTAACCCTACATATTCCTCAGCTTTTTTGTTCATGAAAATTTTAAATTGCACATGTATAACAAGTTAAAAACAGTATATTAGTCAGTTCAGCTGCATATTGTGAATTGCTTTAGGAGGCAAAATGCGTTTATTTTTGAAACTCATTGAGAGTAGAATGGTTGAAACAGAGAGAGGGACAGCCCCCCACCCCTCCAATAACTACTGCTGTTCAGGGCTACTCTGGATCTGGAGAACAAACTAAGTCCCTTTGTATGAAATGGCCTCATGGGCATTTGTATTTAGGGGATGAAATGATTAAGTAAATCACAGAAATAGTAGAAAAGATCTAAAGGGAAAAAGAAAATAAATCTCATTTGAAATATAAAGCCATGTTGCTGTGAATATGGAAGGTCAATTTCTGCTTATTTCTCCTATAGGAGTTCAATACAATCATAATAAAATCCTAGATTAAGACAGCTAGCTGTTTAATGCTTCTAAAAATAATTCACTGGCTACAATAACTGGAAGGGGGTACTGATACATATAGGTTAAGGCAGCGTTTTGTCATTGGAAATGGGGACTGTAGAAATGACAGAAAATGTTTGAAAAATTAGCATCATACTGACATCTCATCAGGCATCAGAATCCTTCTGGCTGACTACGCTGCCCTCAATGGAAACAGCTGGATTCATCATGAGGGGAAAGAGACCAGCAAAGTTGAAAAGTACTTTCAGGGAATGGGGAAGCGAGGAAAGAAGAAAGTGAGAGAAAGAAAATGGAAGCAAGTTGCAAGGAAGAGCAGTAGAAGAAATGAAAGTAGCTGAGGCTTTGGAAGACGTAGCCTGGAACCATCAGCTATAGAAAGCTGGACGACAGGGGGTGCATCCACAGGTGAGACACACAGAAGAATAAAGCAGCATTAGAGGGTAAGTAAATATAAGATACCAAGAACTTGTGGGAGTCAAGTGCCCTTGCTTTCCAAGACAATATGGTTGATCGTATATGATGGGTTTTGTCTCTTGTCACCTGCTCTCTCCATTTTTCAGCCTCCTTGTTTATTTTGTTGAAGGAAATGTTTATCTGTCCTATCTTTACATTAATCTCGTTGTTAAGTACATTCTGCTAAATCAACATGTGAATACCTGAATATGTTTGTGTAGTTCATAGTATAATTAGCTGGCTGTATAGTTTTGGTGAGGTAATATGTTTACATCATTTCAATACCATCAGCAGTATTAGGGTCATTGTATGTATTACAGTCTGGCCTTACAGCTATGCTAATGTTTGTATCAATACTGCTTAACTTAACTTTTTATGAGATAAGTTACAATTTAAAATACTTATTACCTCATTCACATATATCCAATAAGCACTGGAACATTAATCATATGCCCTCTTATGTTAAAGATAAATCATTACATATGTTTCCCTTATACTCTTAGATCTGCTATAACCTCCTGACAAGTCCAAGTAAACGACTTGTTACTTTCTAATTGATTTCTTTTTGTCAGTTGGAATAGCCATTATTGTCTAGAGCCATAATATAAGCAACAAAACCGCGGCTCTACACAACAGGTCTATAAATTTCATTTTAGCCATATACAATTACACATATATGAAGGATTTCTATGAGGCAGAGGAAGATTGCCACTCTACTTGACAGTGATAAAATGGCATTTTAAATGCCATGTGTATGATCACTCCAGTTCAAGAGGTACAGAAAGCCTATGTTACTATATATTGCAAGATCTTGGTTTTGTTAGCCAATAAAAGCAGTGCTCTGAAGACTACATTTATTTTTTATAGAAAAATTGGGAGTGAGAGATAAACAACAAAGAAGGTGAAGAAATATATATTCTTTAGGGCAATGGTGATATAAAAGCAGGAAGATGGATGTGGATTAAAAAAGAATATCTAAGGCTGTAAATTAAAAGAATATTCCAAATATCAAAGGAAAAAAATTCTAAAATAGCCTTCCTACAGGCACAGTGGGAGCGAATAGCTGATGAATTTTACAGTATAGCTTGGTAAGTTTCTTAACTGGATTGTCTACAATTGCAAGGCATGCTCTTTGATCTTTGAAATCACTTTCAGCCTTTTATTCCTATTTAATGTAAGAATCTGATTAGAAGGTGAGCCATAGGTGATCAATGGGTGATCAATAACAACCATACAACAACTGCAGGCTTTATAAATCCACACATACATAAAAAGGCTGCAATACCTGCTGCCTGTGCATCAGATATACACACACAGAGCTATATGCATAAAAATATAAATTCCAGCTTGTAAATGCACACAAACACCAAGAGATTAATATGTACTGAATTTTAAATACGTAAATATTGGCTGGGGATTACCACAGCTTTAGCTGTTTAAAAATTAGGTGTCTGGTCTAAGTCTTGGCTCCCTCTGGGCTCAGTACAGACAGCCCTGGAAGCTTATTCATCCCACCTGCCTTAAAACCTATTTTAGGGCAAGGTGAATTCTTTTCTCTTTATCCTAACCACAGCCTTAGATGACTGGCTTAAATTAAACATATAATTTTAAATACTGTCATAAGTCAGTAATTTCCCCCTGGAAACTGTAAAAGGAACTTATGAAAATCCCACACAACATCTAGTGGCAGTAGTTTATTTTTAGTAAAGGTTACTCAGCTAGGCGTTGAGTTAATATCCACAGTGAGACACAGCAAACGAGAACCAAGAAAGTTCTGCAATGAATTAAAGATTTCAGCTGTGTGGGATAGAGAGGGGCCTGACTTCCAGCTCCATACGACCTGGTACAGGCAGCATGTTGGCAGCATCCACAGATCAGCTGAAACCTTTCTGCTAATAATGATGCAGTCCAGCATAAATCCCTAAGTAAGCTTCCTACAAGTCAGCAGCCAGTTGACCACCTACTCTAATGAGCAGAGCCTGCTGTAACGTGAAGCGTGTCCCATGCATCTGTGCTAATGAGGAGCGGTTGGAAGACCTTGCTCCTATAGGAATGACAACTCGATGTGAGCTGTGTAGCCAAAGTTCATGTTTCCCCCTGGTTCTGGGGGGAAGGAGGGCACAGTACTAGGATCAGTTCTTACAGCTCTGCTTCTATTCTGACAATAAAAATGCCGCCAGCCAGAGATGATATATGTGAACCAGACTTCATAATGATGTATAAAGGCACCTCTCCCCTTGGCAGACTAATACAGTCAGTGTATTCTATAGGGGGAGTACTGGTGATAATAAAGAGAAGACAACACTTGGCATGTCTTGTTTGCAGAGGAATTCCTGCCATATCATGTGTCAGTCACCAGCCAGTACTTTTTGCTAAATATAAATTGCAGACAGTGTTCAGCTTGCAGCTTGCAGTATAGTATAGGTAAAGATGGTGGAACATCTATCAGTCAGAGCCTTTCAAAACTGTGCTCTGTAATAAAATAAAAAAAACCCCAAGATATTCTGATTTCTATGTACATATATGTGTAGACATGCCATGATCATGTGTAGCTAAACTGCCTCTCAAAATGACTCCCATCCTGTGTTCCTCAGTGTTTTCTGGGTTTTTGATCTTGTTTTGCACTGCAATGCAGAGCAAACTCCCTTTTTGGGTAGGGAGCCTGTGGCACATTCTGTCCCTTGTTTTAGCTGCTTTGTGCCACTTTGCAAGTGAATTATAAAAGTTTTGTTAGTTAGGGGCAGATTCTCTCACCATACTGAAATCCCAAATTAGTGTAAGGCTGCCACTTATTGTCTGTTTTTCTCCCATCTTGTCTCTTTGTCCTCCTATAAAAGGTTTGGACAGGGAATTTCAAACATATTTGAGTTCCTAAGATCCCTTTTTGGCGTCAGGTCTCCCAGCAGCTATCACCTCCAGTAGCACTTCAGCCACTGTTGATAATGCCCGCTCTGAAACTCATACTGGTGGTTTCCAACCCAGAGTTTGTGGATACTAAGCAGGAGGGTTGTAGACTGTTTGGGGGCTCCCTCTTCCTCAGACAGCACATTTTATGGCTTCTCACGTGCAGGTTACTGATGCTCTTTTCCCACTCCTGTTTCTAGGGAGAAACTACAGGGTGCTGTGACTCTTGGGTGGCAAAACGTAAGCATAAATGCTTTCCACCATAATGAAGAAAATTGGATTTAGGCTCTTTGCGTTCTAAATTCACATTCTACACTGCTCTATAAAGGATTATAGAGAAGAGAGAAAAACACGAGGTCACTTAAGTGAATGCTTGCTGTTACTTCCTTGTTTGTGTTCTAAACTGCAGACCTGAGCAATTGATTCATGCTGAAGTGGAACATCGTGTTCCAAGTGCTAAAACGAAAACAATCCAAACCTACCTCATCTTAGAACAACAAACTGTAATTTAAAAGTGAGTGGATCATCTTCTGTTAGTTGTAATTCAGTCCCAGCTCTGCCACACCTGCAACAATGATGAAGTTCCAGAAATCACTAGTATTTCTTAACTGCCAACAGGAGTCTGTGCATTTTAACTTCAGAGAGCAATAGCAGGTGCTGAGGGACTTGAAGATTTAATGGCTCCATTATTGTCTAGCTAGTAGCATACTTTGTTTCTAATGTTGTTGGGGTGTGAAATACTTCTAACAGATAAGCTGTTCCAACATAAAGAATTTTCTTGCCGGAAAAACACAAAGCAGAGAATCTAAGTAACACACCAGCAGAATACCATGCCAGTATTTTTTATTCTGTCAGTAAAAAAAAGAGGAAAAAGAAAAAAAAAGAAAAAAAAAGAGAACAGGAAAATTCCACTGGAATTATGAGGTCATATACATTATATTAACCAAACTTTGTGCTAAAAGACCAGTGTACAGAACGTCATGCAGAAAGAAACATGACAGGAATGGAGTAACAGAAAGTGGATAAGTTTTATTGAAGCAGCAGTAGTACTAGTAAAATTGAGTAAAAATCTAGTACATTTTGCATCATGGATTTTTTTTCCAACAAGAATTTCTGATATAAACTTCACCCCATGGAAACCTCTTCACATGAAAATAATATCAAAGAGGAAATTTAATGTAATTAGTGACAAAGGATCAGTTTAAGCTACTGGTATGATGTGAACTAAAAAAGAAGAAATGTAAACACGGCAATCCAGTGAGATGCTTCTAGTACAAACAGAGAAGTTTAAATGACATATAAATGGATATAAACTGGCCAGGAATAAAGGTAAGCCAAAAATCCCCAGAAGATCTTAAAAAGATTAGATTGGTTTATCATTTTCTTATAGGAGTTGTAGAAAAGAATAACAGTGAAAAAAGAAACATGCAAACAAGAAGATTGGCTTTAAGGTTAAAAAGCATAAATTAATGAATTGATAGACTATCATTTGGGAATAACGAATTGCTTGATCCAAGGATTAAGGAGGCCCCCTTCCAGTCATACATTTGTATTTTGAGGAAGTTGGAAATTATATCCTTATATGTCATAGATGACTACATCTTTATTCAGCGCTATATGTACTGCACCCAGAAAATAATATAAATATTTTAAGGTATTACCTGAGGATGAATCAAAAACAATTCACATGTCTTGCTATTCAGCATGAGATAATGAAACCTTGGCACTAACTGCAACAATTATTTCTGAAACTATTCCTAGGACGTGCTCTGTTTCTGCTGTAATATATGAAACAACAGATTTCTACAACAAAAAATGGCTTTGTTCAGCCAGAAGTCTTTCAGTTTCAGAAGAACTCTCTTCAACTTTTGCAGGTAAGCTTAGACTTGTGACACTTGTTGCACAGGATGCAAGAAACAATGGAGAAATGAGGGATCGAGCCTACGGAACAGCAGCCAGTTTTAGCTATCTCCATAATGTTTCAAGTGTTTTAATTACATCAAAAAAAAGGTCAGCATTCAACAAGGATTTGAAGTGAAAGACTAAAATCTTAATAGTCGCATAACAACTCCAGCTGTAGTATAAGGTTCCAGATAGGCTTCCGGAATGTATCCCCAATTTCCAGCAGTGCAAGCCACCACCCAGCCTACCAAAAGATCACTGATTTGAGCACAGACTCATCTCAAGCTCCATCAACCCAGCAGTTATGCCAGGTCCCTGAGGGTACTAAAGGTTGTCATGGCCCTGACCAGCCTCACTTGGGGTTTACCCACATCCTGCCCATGGGCCATGCCAGGTCCAGCCCTGGCCTATCACTCCCTGTCTGAGCTTCCTTGAATATCTATATCTCCCATCTTATTTCTGGTCACGTCTCCTTTTGCTCCTGACTGGGATCCTTGATGGACCCTGGATTTTGCCATGTCTGGGGCTTAGAGAGAGCGTCTCATCCACACCCAGCCTGCTGTGCTCAGGCTTTGCGTGACTGTGTCCCAGCACAGCCTGTCCTCACGTCCTAGGTCCCAGCTTGGAGGAGGCATCTGGCTCTCGCTGCTTCCTGAGGAGCTGTAGCGCAGTGATACACTTGATTTACAACAAACCGACCTCAACAAATAAAACCAAATAAACCAAAGATTTGGAGTTCACGCTGCAAGGAGGTACTGCTTCAGCACTCACTTGTGTTAAAGCATTTCTTGAATACTTGGTGGGACAATCCTGGCTCAAGTGCAAACCAGAATGAAGCTGCTGAGTTATAACTTAGAGGTTCTGCAAGAAATGTTAATCTCAAGATGTACTTTCCATAAATCACAGCTTATTTTGAAGCCGTAAAGAATTGTAAGTATTGCTTTAGTTTTCTTTGAGTAATGATTAGGTAGTTTGGAGTTACAGTTAAGTTTGTATGCTCCTAATTAAAGTAACATTGGTTCATCTTCAGGTTCGTGTATCCTCTTACTTAATACAAGACGGGCCCTTCCGGTGCCAAGGTCTGAAGTCTCCTTGAGCTTTGCAATTTTTTACTCACTTAATTTGTTTTTAGAAGTGTAATTTTATTTGTTTGTTTGTTTGTACTTCTTATTCTCTTCTGATTCACCTTCTGGTGAGACCCCGCTTGGAGTACTGTGTCCGGCTGTGGAGCCCTCAGCACAGGAAGGACATGGACCTGTTTGGGTAAGTCCAGAGGAGGGCCACAAAAATGATCAGAGGGATGGAGCACCTCTGCTATGAGGACAGGCTGACAGAGTTGGAGTTGTTCAGCCTGGAGAAGTCTCCAGGGAGACCTTATTGTGGCCTTTCAGTACTTAAATGGGTCTTATCAGAAAGCTGGGGACAAACTTTTTAGCAGGGTCTGTTGCCAGAGGACAAGGGGTAATGCCTTTAAATTAGAAGAGAGTAGATTTAGACTAGATTTAAGGGATAAATTCTTTATGATGAGGATGGTGAAACACTGACATAGGTTGCCCAGAGAGGTGGAAGATGCCCCATCCCTGGAGACATTCAAGGCCAGGCTGGACAGAACTCTGAGCAACCTGATCTAGGTGAAGATTGCAGAGGGGTTGGACTAAATGACCTTTAAAGATCCATTCTAACCCAAACTATTCTATGATTCCGTGTTTTGTCTTTGGTTTCTACAAGTATTGAGCTATCATCCTCGGTGCCATAGCAAAATCTTATTTCAGATTTAAAACATTGTTGTGAACTGCAACAACTGTAACATTTATAACATCCACAAGGCTCCTAGTGAAGGGTATATGAAATGAATTAAGAGTATCTGTGTCACCTCTAAAAGTCTCAAGATTTTACAGGATACCCTGCCTTTAATAAGACCACTGAGAAGGTTTTAGTGGATCATCAGAGAGTTTTGGCATTTGATAGTGAGAAATCCTTCAAAAAACACGTTGTGAGAAATACTGGGCAGGTGATGACAATAGCATTACATTGGTGTCTACAGCTGTTCTCCAAGTAAATGATCCTCAGGTCCCAAGTTAAGAGTTGGGTGGGGACAAACCAGATGAAAACAAATCTGCACAGCATAAAAACCATGGTGGGAAGTCAGGAGAAAATTCACTGTGAACAATGGAGGAACATACTTATATCTTTGTAGTCTTTTTCTCAACACATTATAGTTTTGGTTCTGAGTATGTTCTCAAGTGTTCACTTTTCAGTTATTCAAATACCTAAAGAGCAAATGGATGCTAATAAGGACTAGCAATAAAGTCTATGACTAGCCACAGTCATCTTTCATATTTTTGATGCTTTGGGAAATGGTACCCTTCATTTGTTTCCAAAATGGGCTGGCTCTTCTGAGCTGATCCATCCTACTGGTCAGGTTACTGTGTTAGTAGGTGTTGGGTCTCTGCTGATATGAAAGTCACCTGAATAATAATTAACGGGGGCATCAGAGGGGCTTCCCCGTAAGTGAATGCTTGCTTTATGTTTTTTCTGCTTCCCATGCTCAGGGTGTCTGGTTTTGTGATTTAAATGACTGTCGTGAATGAAAGTGCAAATGACTGAAATGCAGATTCACCAGTATAGCCATGGTAAAAGGCGAATTAAACTAAAGACTGAGTGCAATTGCATTTTCTGGGCATTTGTCCTGGTAGGCAGTGTGGTGGCAGTTTGTTTCCTCCTAATCTTATTGCTCATCAATTCTCATGTTTCTAGCAAGAAGACAAGTGAGTTGTGACTGATTTATAGATCTTTAGAGAGGCCTAAAGGAACAACCTTTAATTTCTTTTCAGGTTCAGACATTGTCTTACTGCTTTGGAATGGTTACTACTGCTGCCTAATAGATTTAAAAAAAAAAATGCTGACTCTCTGTCTAAGTCTGTTGCTGTTTCTGTAGCACATTGTTTCCATGTCAAACTGTTATCTGTTATTAGAATAATAGGAGGAAATGGAAAACAATACTTGCAAGTTTTGGAAGCTGTCACATTCATGTCATCATTAATTTTGGTTTATTTATTTTTATTCTGGAAGCATCTCCATAAAGGGTAGGAAGGAGAAATCAGAAAACTGTCAGATCCTATCAAAAAAATAGAGGATTATTAAATAGGAAGAAGGAGATGAAAACAGCAATTTAAATGCCAGCACTGATGACAAGCTCGTTAACCTGCACAGTCCATGACAAACAAGAACAATTGGCATAGGGGTAGCAGTGGAGGCAGAAGAATCTTGATCAAATTTTGAAGCAAAAGTACACAAGAGAAATCTTCACACCTGCAAATTATAAAGGAGCTCATCTGTGCTGTGTCTACAGAGGGGACTGCAATACATGTGTGCACCCTAGAGCTGCCTTTGCTGTCTAAAGTGCTTCATCCAGTGTTTAGTTGTAGTCTAATCCAGCTTCTTTGGGGTTGTCTTGCTTTTTTTAAGTTCGGGTTGAAATAGCTGTACTCCTAACAACATTCAAGCTAGATAGTTTAAAAGTAGCTTCAGGTATGACTACTGAACTGTTGTCACAGAAAACAACTTCAGTGTAGGTTTTCCCTAGGGCTGAGATCTCAGTTTCTCTACTGGAAAGATTCACATTAACAGCATTCTCGAGGAAAAGTCCTTTCAGACTTTAAAAGTCTCAGGCAGAGATTAAATGGTACCTATAAAAAAAGTGGTGCTTCAGTGGGTGGAAGAATCAGATTGCCTTCCTCCACCTCACTAGCAGAGGAAAGTTAGAAGTGTACCATTTTTACAGTCTTCCCTTTCAAAGTGGTGCAATTGAACTGAAGAAACATTTTTCAAAGTCTCTGTGAACTGGAAGGCTAGAATGATAAGAACTATTTAACATTTAATATAAAGGTCAAGCATTTAAAAAAGGTAAAATGCGCCCATATGATGGCTCTGTAGGACTGTTGGATTTGGTTGTCTATTACAAAGAAAATAAAAAAATCTCAGAGCTAATGCTGTCCCCAACACAATTGCCTCAGTAAGAGCCCTTCCATTAATATCAATGGGAATTGGATTTGTCCTTCTGCTCTTTAAGCTAAGTAATGATACCAGTCAATCTTTAAAAATGTGATTTATTCTAAATGCAGCCTGCAGAGTGTCACCGATGGAGCATTCCTTTGTTCTCAAAATAGGGTGCCTTTTCAGACAGAAAATACAGAATCTGCAGTCAGTAGCAGCATTAGAATCATGCCTGCATTATTGCTACTCACTTCCAAAGATGTCAGCTTTTAATTGGCCAGAATATGCTACTGAAATGGGCAGCCAGACTCTCTGGTTGTAAGTTAGGATAACATCTGTCTTTTCAACTTGCTTTGGCAAAGGAAGCATGCACAATTTTTTGTTATTCCAGAAGCCCTTGAAGCATGAAGAACATGAAGTTCCAATGAACTGGAACTTCCTCATTCCACTGATGCTGTGAAAAGTTGATTTCTTACCTTTTTTCTTTTTTTCCATTGCTCCCCTGCCCCCCTTCCTTTTTTTCTCTTTGGCAGCTTTGGTGAAGCTTTTAAAGTCATTTTGAGACTGTCTTCTCTTAGTTGTTATACTGGCTAGAAATCCTTCCTCCTCAGCTTATTTATATTTTTAAAACTAAAGCTTTAATAAGATTGAAAATGTTCTTTATTCTCCAAATGACGCTGGCATGTATGTATGACATAACGAAATTAATCTTCAAGCAAGCTATTTGTGTTCTTCCTTTATGTGAGACTTTAGAAAGACACAGTATTAGCTGGGTCCTGACATGTAAAGCTAAATAGAAATTTTCTTCCTACAGCGCAGAAGCTTATCTGATACAAAGTCAGAATGAACACGGTTCTTCAGCAAATACCAGTTTAATTTTGATGAGTGTTTTTTTAACGTAAGGTAAACTGAAGGGCTCAACAGGGCAGAGGAGGAGAAGGAAAAATGGTCAGATGTGCAATGAACCCAAAGAAAGACAATTGTGAGGGAGCACTGAGCAGAGCAGCCAGCTGCAGCGAGGCAGAAGTTTGGATCAGTTAGCCAGGCCTTGTGAGGACACTTTCTATCCACTGCTTTTCACCAAAGGTCTAAAGGTGGGAACACCATGTACTTCCAGCTGAGGCTGAGCTGAAGTATTTCAGGTGCTGCAATACCTTTGAAATTTAGACCTCCACAAGTAAGTAAGGCCAATGTTGTTTATGATATAATGTTATTACATGTGACACTTCTGTGACAGAGCTCTTTTATTCACTTTTAGCCTATGGCAATATGTTATGGAGAGAAGAATTCACTGACATATCCAGGAAAAGAAAGCGGATGCATAAAAAATTGTAAGCGACAAGGTTGACAAGGTTATTTCATAGCTTTTGCTGCATTATGATAATAACTAACAAACTGTTATGCTGCTTGGAAAACTTCTTAGGATAAGCAATGCCTTTTTTTTCCCTCATGTTCTTTTCAGTACACTTCAATATTAGCTTTTGAATCTTATTCCTCTTCTCTCAATAGAGTAAAATGAAACATTTTGTAGTTTGATCAATAAATACCCCTCTCTGCAGCTGCTATATTTTGGATTCTCTGAGGGTGTTGGCATCCTTTTTTATTTGGTTTGGTTTTTAGATTGGTTGGCTTTTTTTTGTTACCATCATGCCTTCCAAATCCAGGAAGGGATAGTACCACACCAACATCTTCCAAGGCTACCTCATATAAAGGTTAATAAAGGTTATTTTCTTTTCTGTGTAATTACAAGCTTTCCCCCCACCAAGCCCATCACAGTTACCACTGTGCTTTCTCGGTCTTCCCACTTCAGTGATCTCTGTCAGCCTTTCCTAGAAAAATGCTTAGCTGAAAATTGAAGCATCCATGATCAGATCCTTCCCTAACTAGGCTTGATAAATGAAGAGGGTTCATGACCCTTGAAGATGCAGGCTATTGTCCTGATTAGGTCTTTGCTTTTTTATTCTCAATAGGAACTTAATTTCCTTTTTTTTTTTTTTTTTAAATACACTGTTAAAAGCCTTAAAATGGAATTGCATAGATAAAATCACTATGATTGGATATTATTCACTGAATTCTGTGAGCCATTTAAAATAAGCCTGCCTAAAATATAGCTAAAAATGTAAAGTATAAAATTATTGGGAAAACAAACACATCTCTGAAGTGTAACAGATGCACGGAGTCATAGACTCTGGAGATCCAGTGGAGCTTTCTTTTTCTTTAACAATCTGAAATACCTATTACATACACAATGGAGAACTAGCTAACTCAAAACAAGCTTCTGAAGCAGTAACACATAAGCCTTATCTGTCTCGTGCCTGTACCATTTTGTAAATAAGTGTGTTTGATGTTGCTGTTGCTTCTTTGATGTTGTAAAATCCACCACAGAGATCAGAATATGTTCAACAAACACTGAAAATATTTCTTTTCTAGTGATGGCAGTCACACTGTATCATTAAAAAATTTCTCCTCCACTAATGGTGCATCATTTCAAGTGATGCATTCTCAGTAGGGGAATCCAATTCATTTATGGCAGATTTTGCAGTTGAGAGGTAAGATCAATAATTTCTCAAAGCATCAGGAAACAGCTGTACAATACAAGTGCACAAAAAAAGAAAAAATAAAGGAAGACACACTGGAAGGGTTATTTTAAATAAAAGCGTAAAAAAAGTCTTGTCCATTGTCAGAAAATCTATATTTGTTTCTGATCAGTTTCTTTTCCACTGCTTTTCTTCTGTCAAAAATATACAGACAGCACAGTGCATCTGTATTAAAAAGTCTGATAGCTTAAAATATTTCATACTCACTTTTCATGGTATTAATCTTATCTCAATTTACACATCAGCCAATAAAACACTCCCTTTTCTTTTTTTAATGTAAGTTGGTTTCCAATATAAATATGATGTGTTGTTTTTATGTCTTTAAAACAGGCACTTGTATTATAAAAGGTAAGAGTGGTAAAGACACCTGGAAATTTACTTTTCAGCTATGCATGTGGTTGTATATGTAGATGTACTGTGAAGGTAGAAGGACGTGTGCTGGCTGCTAAGCCTGATGATGGAAATCAAAACTGGAACTCATGGGGTGTTTGTGTCATTTCTGTCTGAGCAGGGACTGTTGACACTTCATGTTTATGTAGCATGCTCTTAAAGAGTGGAAACTAGAGTGAGTTCAAATGCTACATAGAATACCAGAAAGGTAAAGATAATTTAGATAAATCTCAGCCCAATCTCCAAACTGAAGCTTAATTATTGATTTATATTTGTTAATGTCATTTTCATTAATATTTTTTATTCAGAAGATAGATTTGTATTTAAATACTCTACCAGTTTTCATCAGCCAACAGCATATTTCCATTACTATCAAACAGGAAAGCTCAGTCCAAGTTCTTTCTGGATCAAATACTTAGGGTGCATCTGAGTTGTTCCTTTAAAATTAACTGAACATTGCTAACTGAAAAACTATTATTCTTTGTCTCATTGAGATCATACTTGAACCACCTTACCTAACTTTTTATTACAATGGTCCAGTCTTGAGCAATGTTAAAAAAACAGAAAAAGATTATTGTCAAAATTCTTTCATGTCTTTGTCAAAAAAAATGTGATGTGTTTGGGCTTTCCAGATTGAATGTTCTTGATTCTTTGTCTAGTTTGAATGGCTTCTGCAATACAGGAGTGGAAGATAATTTTATTTAAAATAATGATAAAAAAAGAGTTCCATATGGCTCTTCTATGCAGTGAAGAATAGTTTGAAGTAAACAATAGAGACATGAGTGCTCAAGGGCAGCTGTCACGCCCGAGACAGAAGGTTGGAAGAAATTAAGAAAATAATAAACAGAATGACTTAGAAATTACAGTCCAGTGTCTACCAAGCTCCTTTTATGTAACAGTGTATCTCAGAAATTTCCAGTAGAGTCTGAAGGATGTTTATTTTTCACAAATGCATTTACTTAAAAAATCAGAAACAACTCAATGTTTGAGTGGAACTGAAATGGAATATGCCAGAGTTGGTCTGATACTTTTAACTGTGTTTTAAGTACTCCTCAATTAAGGAATGAAAATTGATACGTTTGTGGATGGCAATGGTGAATGGGATTTTGATTAAGCCACTGGAGAAAATACAGTTATTCTTAAAGGAGTGGGGAGAAAGATCAGTATAGTAAAAATCTCAGTTTACAGGCAATTCAAATGGCATGAGCACCACAAATCCCCTCCTAAGGTTTGGTGAGCATTAGGATCTCTAGACGTAGAGAAAAAATATCACCATATATATTAGTCTTTATTGAAGATTTAATGAGAAATAGCAAAAAGGTACTGTCTCATTCCTCTGTCTGGGTACAGAGTTAGCTTGTTCTGATATTGCAGCTTCCAGTAACAAGATCTTCCAAATGTTGCCTCTGGGTTGGATTATATCAGTGTGAAGTATCTCCATGAGGGGGAACCATTACACTGAATAGAGGCCAAATGTGATGGTGGGGATCTTTTACAAATTTAGATGGAGGATACTGGTGACATCAATCTGTGTGGCACATTTGGCACACTGGAGGCAAGGGATGCCAGCCAGAGGGACCTGGACAGGATTGAGAGGTGGGCCGATGTTAAATTCATGAATTTCAACAAGTTCAAGTGCAAGGTCCTACATGTGGGTTTAAACTCAAGACCAGGACTGGCCATAGCTCAGAGAGTGGTATGGTGAACTGTAAGGTAAATTATTTGAAAATGTTAGATTTTCTTTTGGATAAAATGGAGTGAAAAACTGGTTAAACTAGTGAATTATTATGAATATTACCAAGAAAAGGTCACTGACTCTTGCTTCCGATGATTACTTAAAGAAGGGAAACAGGACTTTATTTATGAAAGAAGAAAAAAGACTGGTTGTATGGGTAGCTTTCTTAAAAATGTGCAGCTGACAGAAGGAAGAAACTGCAGTATTTGTTAGCGCAAACTTTATTATGGGACTTCACTACCTATTAAGGCTAAAAGGAATGAACAGCACAGGAATTATGATTAGACTGACAGCTTCTTAATTCACCAAGGTATTCTTTTCTCTTATTACTGTTTTCATGTAATGAAGTCTTTGTTGGCATGGGAGTCAAGCAGACAATCCATTTCAAATTAACTGAAATAGCAGTAAATAGTGCAGGATTCAAGGAGTCATATGAAATTATGGTAGATGAACTTTAGAAGTCTTTGCTCCTTTCTTCACTGGCACTGACTCTTTACAAACAGCAGGGTAGTTCTGTCATTACAGTTCAAGTCTTAACTCATTTATTCAGTGGAATCCACTGAATGTTTTCAGTGTTATTTTCAATGGACACTAATGCCCATCCTCTGGAAAGCTACCACCTCATGTGGTTTAGCACTTGGACATAATTGGCAGCCATCTGTTCAACAGAGCAGTCTTAATCTGGAGACTACATTATGTGGGGATTTTTTTCCTTTCGCAGAAGAGCTGGAATCACAGGTGTACAATTTGAAGTAATAGTAGTTTGATTTATGGTAGTCTTTTGATTTTCACCAGACCTGTCATTTTCAGAGATACAGATCTCTAACCTCAAAACCAAAACAATATACCTGTAGCAATATTTTTTAAATAACGATTTATCTGGTGATAACTGCTATATACTCCTATACATAATGCCATTCTGTTAAGTAATTTTCGTATCTTTAAAATTGTGACTGGCAGACTAGCAGATTCTGCGACAACCATTGGTGCAGAGAAGATGTATAGTGCAAGACTTCATAAAGTCAACATATTCTTTCTCTGGCTAACATGTCCAATTCTTCAAATTATTTTCATGATGACTTTGGGAAATAGTTTAGGTCACTCAATCCCTTCATGACACACTTTATTCTGTGATGTCATACACAGCTGTCAAGAAATACTACACTAGTTTTAATTTCATTGTTGCCCATTGACTGCAGTAGATCCAACAGTAAAACTTCCTATAGAGTCACCTGCAGCAACACAAGGAGCTGGGATTGTAACAAATCACCACTGCAATATGCAATGTCAGTAGCCAAAATCAGACGAAAATGAAGGCTGAGACGATAGTCCCTAAAACCTGGGTTTGGTACTTAGTAGATTACAGAAGATACAAGATAATTAATTAACTGAAATAATTGCCCCAAGGGGAATGGGGCTGCAGGGGTGTGGCCAGCAGGTCTTTGAGATCTCTTACCAGGCTTGGTATGCATTCATGCTCTCCCGAAGCTGTCATCACCTTGGGCTGCCATCCAGCAGTGCATGCGGGAGAATAACTTTGTGCTCTACTGAAGCAAGGAACACTACAGAAACAGCAGAGGTATTTGGCAAAGCTATGCTGAAACATCCGAAGGGTGAAAGCTGTGAAAATTCGACATGTTTGCTAAATAGGTCTCTACTTGCCTGAGTCAGTTAGAAAACCTGCCAACTGCCACAGAGCAGTTGCTCAGAGACTTCAAAGACATCAATACTGTTAATCTGTCAGTAAATGTGGAGACACCTGTAATTTTCCCAAAGAAAAATGATGGTAGGAAAATGTTTAGCCTTCATCTGTGTTACAACAGAAGTTCTGGGGATCTGCTTTGATTTAACAATGTTCTAACTCCATGTTTCCTAAGTTTGTGGTGTCTAAAACTTACACACAGATTTCTGATTATCTTGAGACATTTTTTCTTCGTACTAGGATTGTAAACAAAAGGAGGTTTAGAAATGGATGAGTGTCTTGAGAAGCCTGCTAACTTTCATAGTGTTTATGACAAATTTAAAAGCATTTAGAATCAAAGGAAATTTTAAAGTTAGTGAAATTATAATGATTTATCTTTCACTTAATGAAGGTGATATACTTTCTGTTAATGTAATACGAATAATTTTTCAGTATATTTGTTAATATGGCATACATGTAAAATCATAGAATCATAGAACAATTTGGATAGAAGGGACTTTGAAGATCATCTTGTTCCAACCCCTCTGCCACGGGCAGGGAAACCTTCCAGTACACCAGGTTACTCAAAGCCCCATCCAACTTTGCTGGCCATGCTGTTTTTGAGGCAGCCCAGGATGCGGTTGGCTTACTGGTCTTCAAGTGTACATTGCCAGCTCATGTTGAGCTTTTTATCAACCAACATTCCCAAGTTCTTCTCCTCAGGGCTGCTCTGAAACCACTCTATGTCCAGCCTGTATTTGTACTTGGGATCGCCCGACACACGTGCAGAACCTTGCACTTGGCCTTGTTGAACTTTATGAAGCTTGCAGGAGCATCTGTCCTATGAGGAAATGCTAAGAGAGCCGGGAATTTATCCTGGAGAATAGAAGGCTCAAGGGTTACCTTATCAATATACGTAGATACCTGAACGGTGGGTGTAAAGAGGACAAAGCCAAGCTCTTTTCAGTGGTGCGTATTGACAGGACAAGAGTCAATGGGCACAAACTGAGACACTGGAGGTTCATCCTGAACATCAGGACACTTTTTTTACTGTGTGTGTGACCAAGCACTTGCACAGGTTGTCCAGGAGGTTGTGGAGTCTCCATCTTTGGAGATCATCAAGAGTCATTTGGACATGATCCTGGGCAACTGTCTCTAGGTTCCTCTGCTTGAGCAAGAAGGTTGGACTAGATGACCTCTAAAGGTGCCTTCCAACCATAGGCATTCTGTGATAATACTGTGTCAAAACAATTTCTATGATAGTGTGTGAGTTTACTGTAATGAGAGTACAATACCTGCAAATATACTGTGATCATTCAAGTAGAATGCAATGAACTGGTGATTGAGAAGGTTATTGGGGAGTTAGACTGTTTTTTCCATGAACGAGATCTCTGAGGAATTTTGTTGTTGCCAAGATAGATTTGTTGCATGCATCATAAATACTCAAGTTCCAATTTGAAAGAAACTAATAGATTTTTCTCATAAAAACTCTTTAACGTATGGCTTGTTGTTTATATCATGAAGGATACATTATTTTGTCTACCGATTTTATTAATTTTTTACTGTTTGGAGTGACAAAACCGATTACTAATATTCAATTGTTCTGTCTTTATCTAGCACTTACTAAAAGAAAAAAATCCATCCTTCAGACCTTCTGTGGGTTGTTAGAGCCCTATTCATCATAAGCTCTCACTCGAACACTACCGTTTTTTGTATTATAATGATGCTTGTTTTACAAGCGCTTTGATATGCAGAGAAATACTTAACTACTGGCATCTGAGCTACTATCTGCTGAAATGCTCAAACTCTGTAGGGTTTCTCATTTATGCTGAGACCACTTTATATCTCTCTGACAGCATAAAGTGGACACATCACATTTATATTCATTTTTGGGCTTCTTATCACTGCCATGCTGTTGTAAAGTTGCCTTAGTTTTGATCTGCCCTCAAAAGTTCTGTCAGCCATATAAAATACTAAATAGAAATCAGTAATAGTGCAGATACCAAAAAAATATTGCCTAAGTGGGTTTCCTTATGAACCACGTTGCTTCAAAGACAAATTATGTATATTGTGATATCAAGTGTGGGTAGGTGTTGTACAAGTTGTCTTGGGGTTCTTGTTTTACTTTGGAAGTTTTGTTATCTGTATAGTATCTAAAAAATACTGAAGAAATATTGTTAAACATTGAACTATGTGGGCAGAGCACACTTCTAACGCTTCATATGCTGTATAGAAAGATATGGCTATTCTATTTTTTTTTAATATTTTATTAAATACTTGCTATTAGAAGAATATATTCCTGGGCAGTTTATCTTCATTCAAAAATGAGTTTCAACACATTGCATAGAACAGTGCACAGGCACATAACTAAACCACATAAACAAACATAGCTCTAATGGCATAAACAGTTAGGAAGAGTTTGTCTGAACACTTGCTGACAATTAGGTATGTTGTAAAACATACTTTATGTTCCTTATGTTGGAAGAGAATCAACATTACAGGTCAGAAACAGGCAGCTTGCTTAGACAATATATCATACAAGATTATATTCTTCTTTTTTTTTTTCTTCTTTTAAAATATTTTTTATATGTTGAAAGCATAATTTTTCCTACCATCTCTTTGTAATGTAAGAACCTGCAGGACACTGAACTTACACACTAGTTATAAATTGTATATCAGTTAGCAGATGTGGATGCAAGGAATCTAATCCCCTAAACATAAGTGGTAGGGGGTAGAAAAAGAACTTGGATGCCTGTCTCAGTCACAAAAATAAAATATTCTAAAGAGGAAAAATCCCAAATCCCATATTTTTTTTTCCCAGTCCTTCAGAGTTTTCCCACAATTCATAACATTCAAGCACAACATACTAATTTCAATGGTATAAGTGCCTGTACTCCCATTCCTAATGAGATTTTAGCTTGTGCAAACATTCTGGTATTACTAGACTTTTTCAGCTGCTTTTTATTATCTCTTCAGCTATATCAAATTTCTGCTTCAAAGCAAATATACTTTATACTCTCTCAATAACTTTCTTCAGCATGAAGAAGAAATAAAATGTGAATGATTGATTATTTCAGAATCCCATTGCATGATTTCTGACCAGTTTTTAAGAGACTGAGTGCTTTTTGATGTTCATGTTACTTAGAGTTCTGGGCAACACCCGTCACTGTCATTCACAAGATGGATGGCTGCTACTGCCATTATGTCTACTATGTGCAGTTTCAGAGATTCACTAATATAAATGTTGTATGGTTTATTGCTTCATGGAAAAATGAGCCTCTTAATGCAGCGTGGCTCTGCCTGAAATACTGTGGAAGAGCTTGTATGTCTAATGAGAATTATAGATTCAGTGCAGAGTGTACAAAACATAATTATCACTGTTTCCAGACTATAAAAGGGTTTTATTCATCATGTGCAAAAATATTCAAGCAACATTAAGAAACTTCATTCTTACTTATTAAGCTGAAAGTAACTGCATAGAAAAGTACATAATATTAAGGAAGCAACCATATATCTTCTCACTTCATTAGGTCTTTTGTGAAACATTTGTTTGATCATGAATGAAGGTGATGGTCCGTATGGTAGAACCTTGTGTCCGAACACAAATGTAGTCTTTTTTCCTCCCTCTGTTTCTGTATACAGACATGTACAATTGATGATAACAAATATGACCTTGTCTTCCATTTTCCAGTAATGTGGTAAAAGCAGACTATAGATCAAAATCTAAATGTCTACTAAATGTATACAGACTGCTGAATACTAGGAAAAATTGGATAACATTCGGTCCACTTTTTAAATACAGAGGTTGCTATTTAGACCTGTTTTTTCCTCCTCTTTCTGAATTTGTTCAGAAATATGACTGTGCATATCTATGTGTCTTACAGCATGATGGCTTTTCAGATGAAAATAAGTAACAGATAATCACCATGTTCTAGAGTTATAGTTAGCATTATGGCCTTATTGTCGACTTTTAGGAAAAATCTAGGGGACTTAAGTATCTTTATGTATTTTCATAGTAAAGTGGCACAAGCAAAAGGCAGAAAAGTCTTATAGAAGTTACTAGAGTATTTTGGTAAATCTATTTTCATTTGAAATACGGATACATTTTGCACTGAATGTGACACACATTTCTACGCATTCAAATATGGGTAGCAGCTTTTCAGAAGGACTAAAGGATAAAAAAGCCTTTAACTAAAGGGTTAAAATTGCCTTCATTTTAGTTGGGTTTCATAGATTCAGCCTTAAAGGTTTTTTTCACTTTGTTTAGCCTTAGTCTTTAAGAGATGTTGTCTCTAATTGCTAGATCCAATCTCTGAAATGAAAAGCTTGTAACCACCATATAAAAACAGAATGTGTGATTGTGTTGTTAGAAACCACAACTTTGCTTCATTGCTACAGAAAACATGTGTGGGGAGGGGTAAACTTTACCACATGTTGCTAAGCATCTCAAGTTTCTCATAGATTGAAAGATAATTTTCCTCTGAGTTGTACAAAGGAGTTAGGCAAACAGAATAAAAATGCCTTTATGACTTTGGGGGTGTGTAGTAAGTGAGAGATGGAGAAGGTTTCTGCCTAGTGGCTGGGAGACCCCAGTATTTGGGAAAGGAAAAGACCAGATTCCAGTTTAACAATTAAGAATAGAATGATAATAATAAAGTTCAGATTTTATACCATAAGTTAATATTTATGTTGTACTGGAGATAAGACTCAGACCTAGGTCGTCTTTCGCTAAGTTGAGTGAAATAAACGCTGGTTTTATTGCCTTGAGTTCACCTTCTGTCTGTTGCCCTGCAGTCAGTGAATTATTCTGTTGAATGACGAATGGCTTATTGGAAAGGATATTGTGAGACTTACTCAGAATATTCTGTAATTTGGTAATTGATTTGCTGTCTGTGTAGACAGGTACTAAATGTCTCCAGCATCATGCATCAGCTGCCTCACTGCAGTGACAAAAGTTAGGTGACACATAGGTGTTGAACCCCTTTTCTGAGTCTGTCATTACATATTAAAATACCTAATGAACACAGTATGACTTTTAAGGAGTTGAAACTAAATAAATATAACTGCTGAACTGGGGAATTTGTGTGTGAATATGCTTTGAAGCTTTTCATTGCTCAAGTATGTAGTATGCATACTACAGGTTTATGAAAAACTTTGTGACCTGTTACAGTCTGTCAGTAACAATAATATGTTTACAGACCTTTTGTCCTTCATGGCATTAACTCACAATTTCATGGATGATATAAAAAGGTAACTTTTCCTCTATTTATTATTTTTTATGATCTCTTTAGCTAGAACTAAGCTATTTCTAAGATTGGAATGATGCTCTATGGCCAGAATATTATTGCCCATAGCATGGTAGAGCTAAGAATGCTCTACATTAACCTCACTGAAGCCCGTGAAATTGCTTCTGCTTATAACAGGTAAGTAACAGAACTATAGCATCAGGAAGATGATTATGGATGATTGCATTACTTGTTAAATGGATGGAGGGCTTATACCCAAAATAACAGAAGAGTGCTAAATCACTGAAACAATGTAGGGTTTCTTGAGGGTCTCTCTCTACTTTAGTCTGATTAATAAATCATACCAGTATGTGTAACTGCCTAGGTTTTCCAAATTGACAGTAGAAGAGTAACCAGGGGCATACTTGAGGAGGGAGGATGAGTGACAAGGCAAAACAAGAACCTGAGTGGTTTGTCACTCAGATCTATTCATTTATCCCTAATTACCATAGAACCCTGTTCACTGGTGTTGCTGATACTTGTATCACAAAACACTATAGCAGAGATTTATATAACAGCTTAATAAATGAGAATTTCCAAGTGAAATTGGCTTTTTTTCCCTCCTGTAAGCAGAAAAAAATGCAAATTCAGATAATAAATCTATAGAATGAAGTCACTTCACAGATGTGTTAAATCACATTAAGAGTGCTTTTATAATATTGAGCAAATGGCAGCTGTACAGAATTACTCATTTGTAAGCCTCATCTATTATAGTTAATTTTGCTGACTTCAAGTACTTAATTTACATTTGTTAAACTAGCTAAATAATGTAGGAGGCGGCACGAATGGTATGTTTGTTCATACTAGAATTTATCATATAGCTCAGGATACAAGTGTTTTTCCCACTTTGGCATTTCCTATTTTTTTTGATAGTTTTAATCAATGAAATTGAATTGCTAAAAGATAACTCTAAGACTTACTTTAAAGCTGGAAACTACTTTTTAAAGGACAATCAGACTGTGGTAAAAAAATCCTACCAAGAGAACACAGAAGATACAAGAAAGTAGAAATCTGTCTTAAGTGTTTTGGTTTCTGAGATCTCAGAAATGGTCACAGCTTCTTGACCCTTCTTGCAAAAGCAAATACATTGCTATCCTGTGGGCTTCCCCCCATTACATCTGTTTCTTTGGAACGTGACAAATAGAAATTTAAATTTGCACAGCACCGTTAGGGTTTGTATGGCCAGTGTTGCAAGCAGAAGGAGGACACATAATCTTTCAGGTTCTTTGTTGCTAGCGATGCAAGCAGGTATTCATATTTTCAGAATATATATTTCACTGTTAGTTTTGGACTCTGCAGAGAACCAACGATATAAGTAGAAGGTAAGCTTGCTCCTGTCTTTATTGAAAATTAATTCTTGTGCAACTAGTAGCTTTTAGTGTTTGTGTTTCAAAGTGCTTTTTCAGTCTCTCCCTAGTTCCTAACATTTTACTTGCTTTGTGATTGCCACCAAGCGCTGAGCTACTGTGTGACCATGGTTGTCACAGCTTCCAGGCAGCTCATGAAGGGTGACTTCAGATGCCAGGATGACGTGTGATGGTGTTATTTTTCCTCATTTCTTGCTTTGAATTTCATATGCAATCTTATTGTTCATGTTTTGTTTCATAAGGGCCTTCTGTAATTCTGCAGTCAGTTCTTGCCTCAACTATAACTTTTGCATTGTTATAATAACACTAATATAACTATATTAACATTAATAACTTTTGTGTCATCAGCAAACTTTGGCAGCTTACTTTTTATTTTTTTTCCAGACCATTTTTGAATGCTTTGAACAGCACAGGACTCAGTTTGTTCTCTTGTGCAACTCCACTGTTGACTTCCTTTTTTAAGAAGTTCTCCACCCACTGTAAGTGGCTATTTGCTTCCAGCATCTTTTTCCTCCCTTTTAAAATTTTTCATTTATACTGGGACCTTGTCTTATCCTGTGGCTGATTAATTTTCTCAAGAGCCGTTGATAATTATACCAAGCTGATTGCCCACATGCTTGCTGATCTATTCAAAGAAGGCCAAGAGGTTGGTAGAACAGGACTTTCCTCTGCAGAACGCTTACTGACTCTTGCAAAGTAACTTGCATTTATCTAGTTCACTAATTCTGTCCTTTAACACAGCCTCCGCTCACTTATTTAATAATATCAGGTTTAGAGGTCCTTGAGTTCCTCAGAGCCCTTTTAAAAGATTAATGCCATGTTCACAACAGTTTTCAGACAGCAGAGAAGTTTCCAATATGAGGTTACACTCTACCATTAGCAGCTTGCCTATTTCAAGAAAGCGTATAATCTTAAACAGTTTTAACAGCTCAGTGTAAATGTTAGAACAGGGAGAAGGGTAGGGAGGCTACAGATGGCTTGTCCATAGCTGTTATGTACATTAGAAGTGTTGACGTTCATCACTAGTGGAGACAAGGCCTGGTTTTTGTTATTGAAATGGCAGTCGATGAAGTGAATTAAATGTGAGTTTGCTGCTAATTAATATATGAAAGTCTACTGTGTCGTGTTAATCTTAGTGGATCTTAGTACAGTAACTATATAACATTAGAAACCTGAGGTACAGGAGTTTAGAGGAATACGAGCAAGTGACACACAGACTGTGCAAGCTTACTTGACGTTAGTCACTCTGAGTTAAATACAACAGCAAAAAAAGCACCACAGACAAGAAATTTCAAAAGTATGAAGAACTGTGACTTTTCATTTGTAAAGTTTTAAAATGGGCTTGACCAGCAGCGACAGCTGCGTACAAATACTTCTGCAAAACTGATAAAATAATGGTAGTAAGAACTTTGGACTGAGAGGATATACGTGATGGTCTTTTTTCTCCTCCAAAAGAGAGCTGAAAGTATTGCAATTATGTGTGATTTCTTTATGTGTTGTTCTTATCTACTTGCTATTTGACAAAGTTTAGATGAAATTATTTAAAATCTGTTCTTATGAGTGCTTTGTTTCCTTGGAATTAATTTCTAGCATCTTCTTTGTTGGTCTTTAACTGTTTTGGGAGGATTCAAGAAGCAATTTACATTTATCAATAAAATGGAATTTTTGCAGGTAAGAAAATATGACACATTTACTGGGTCAATATAGGGTAGGGGAATGAGAAAATATGAGATTTGAACAGTATTTATGTTTTCCTCTCTATTACTGTTTTTGAGTCTTATCAAATTATAGGCTTCCTTGCTAGAACTAGCATTCTGAATGCTGATAAAACACTTTCAACACAGGAAGACTGGACATTTTAAGGAGGTCCTGAATACAAATACAAAATAACAGTACTGCTTATGTTGAAAAAACTGTAACTGAAGTTATACCAGAAAGTTTGAAGTGGCTCAATCAATGTTTTTCTTGACTTCAGAATGTTTATATTACTGACATGAATGTTCTGTATACTTTCATTGATGTATCATACAATGAGGGAATACAAATTGTGACAAACCTGTTGTCTTCAAGAACATCAGCACCACATGGTGATTGTTTCTAAGGCTTAGCTGACTGCTTATCTTAGCTTTGATTCCATAAAAAGGATCCCACTGTCTTTGCATTGCTCTGTTATAAGTAGGTTTAAGTCTATAACAGGAGAGGGAAAATGTAATTGATGGTTTCGCAATATGTTTTCAGCTGTCAGTTTGAAGGACAGTAGAGAAGACCAACTCCACTTAAAGCTAACTTGAAGTAGCATTCAGAATTCTGAATGTTCTTTCAGGGATGCTGCTGGAGTTCACTGCCCACAAAAAAGAAAGGCACATACAGGCACACACACATAGGAGAAAGCTGAACAAAGGAAGAGTGCAGAACAAAAGATACGGAAAGATAATGTAATATCTTCAAGAAATGTTGATGCCATCCTTTTACAATAATGCATCTACATGCTATATTTGATTCCTATATTGTGAAAAACAGCTTTCTGCAAGTTGTGAGATATAAAAAGGGTGTAGGAATGCCAGTTTCAGGTGGCAGTAAGAGATAAAAATAATACCCCAGACAAAGAAGAATGACATATTTTCCATATTTGTGTTAAATAAGGAAAAATCACATCATCTAAAATACAAAAGGGTGGTTAAACCTCCACAAAACTGATACATTGTAATGAAAATTCTGATCTATGCCGAAACAGTTCTATTAGGATAAATGCCAGTTAATGGTGTGTTTTTTATCTTTTATTTAGCATAGTTGTATAAATAAATGCTTTTACGTAAAAGCTCCCCTTTTTTATTATTAGAAGCAGTGTATTTATGACCATACCTTACTTCATCAATAGGATTAAACTACTTGTGTTTTTGTATTACTGCTAGCTTGTCACCAGGAGCTGTCAGCACACATGAGCTGAGACATTGATTATATCAGCATGATATGTAACAGTAAATCCTGTATTGTGATCAGAAGTTCCTCATCCTAGTCCTACAGTGTATAACCAAATGAAAGGTCTTCTGCATTATTGCACAGCTTCACACCTGTCAACCAGGTACTGCCTGATCACAGTGTCCTACAAATGCATTGGTACTTTTCAGGCCAAGGCAACAAAAACCAGGTGTCAGAATAATGAAATACTACAAATCTTAAATGTGAGGCCTGTAAAAATCATTGAGGGTGCCTGAAGTAAAAACTGAAATCAAAAGCAACCAACCAAACAGCCGAGAAAGTAAAGCTGAGAACTCCACACGTTGCTCCATCCCCAGGAAGGGCAAAGAGCCAGGCAAGAAGTCAGCGGGGTGACTGAGACACACAAGTGGAGAGTTTGAAAGGACAGATGGGGCCCGTGTCCCTGGGAGTCAGATGCATTCTCTGCTCCTGTGTTCATGTAAGGTTCTAAAGTCCACACCCTAGAGGTGATAAAAATCTTCCTGATAAACAAAATGACAGAGAGGCACAGCAGTGGAATAGGAAAGGAAGTAAAATTCAAAGACTTGATGGAGAAGGGAGTGTGAAAGTGTGGAGGAGAAGAGTCCTGGGAGGGAGCTACTGGTAACATCTGTTATATGAGGTGGGCTCTGGACCCATTGCACCCGTCAGCTCAGCCACTGCACTGACATCTGCAGAAGATGATGAGAGAAGAACACCGAAGTGTTTAAAGTAGTAGACCTTAGGGGCCAAGGAAATGTGAATCATCTGTATTTCTGAGTAGTAACATTAGTGAGAACATTATGGTGTGTTGACTAATGGCCAGGCATAAGAAGGCTTTATAAAAGGGAGGTGTGAATAATGAAAAAAATTAACATTAATAGGTTTAGTACAGAAAAATCATGTCATCTTCTCCTCATCAAGACTATTAGGAAAAGATTATGTTAAGCAGTTTTCAACATTGACAAAAAGAGTTTCTCAGCCAGGCAGGGAAGCCCTAAGACTTGTGGAGAAATCCATGCAAATAAACCCAGACACTAAAATGAACAAGCCTTTCTTTGCACCTTTTCTTCCTGATAAGTCTCCTGAGGTATGTTTGAGCTAGATAGTTGAAAGGAAATTTCTGTGTGAATAAACATGTCTCTAAATTGTTCATATGAGCATCATTTTAGACCACAGACAATTTAATTTAATTTAATTTAATTTAATTTAATTTAATTTAATTTAATTTAATTTAATTTAATTTAATTTAATTTAATTTAATTTAATTTAATTTAATTTAATTTAATTTAATTTAATTTAATTTAATTTAATTTAATTTAATTTAATTTAATTTAATTTAATTTAATTTAATTTAATTTAATTTAATTTAATTTAATTTAATTTAATTTAATTTAATTTAATTTAATTTAATTTAATTTAATTTAATTTAATTTAATTTAATTTAATTTAATTTAATTTAATTTAATTTAATTTAATTTAATTTAATTTAATTTAATTTAATTTAATTTAATTTAATTTAATTTAATTTAATTTAATTTAATTCTTGAATCATTAGATAAGATTTTATGTTCGTTACCCAATTTTTGCTGATTCCTACTTGACCTGGTACCACATGAATTAAAGTTGCCTTATTCTTATCTCAGAAATGTGATTTTGTTTTGTTGAACCAATTAAGAGACTCACATGTAGAATGCCATGTACCAGGTAGAAAGTTCCTTGCAAGATAAGTGGAACTGGGGATGGGAGGGAAGGGGAGATGGCGAGGGCAGCTGCTCTGCTTCTGATGAAATGCCAGTTAATAGAAAAATTCCATCCGACTTCAGTCATTTGAAAATCTGCCCTTTGAAAAAGGATACAGACCTGTAATTCTGAATATTGAAGCTCTCTTTTATTATTTGAAAATGGGATAGAAAAAAATGATCTAGAACACATTTTCATTTAAACAATAACTTTTTTGTTCCTATTTTTTAGTGTTCTTCTGTGCTACTAAAATGAGCTGCTACTAACATGGGTAACGTGTGAGAACCTGCTATAAATACCTTTAAATGTACCTTTTTAACTGCTATCTTTAAAGATCTTATTTATGATTCTCACAAGGTAAGCACTTGTCATGCTTAATAAGTGAGCAGGAATCAGTCAGTGTGGATAGTCAAGAGTTCTGTCATACTCTCCAGAGCTAATCTCTGGCCCTAAACACCTGCAAGACTTATATAAAGTGTATGAATGTAATGTGCTATATCCACTTGTGCTTAGAGAGAGATGAAATAAAAAGAACGTAAAGGTTTCCAGGCTGTCCATCAGCTCCAAGGTACTTGCAATGTTTTTAGGGTCAATGCTTTTCGTTTTAAGAAGGAAGTTGACCTATGCTTAACATTTAGTAAGTGCCAGATATTCTCATTATTTCTGCCAAGAAAGCTGCTGCAGTGTATGAACACTTACAACAGATTTCCAGCCAAAAGTAGATTGGTAGCACTTAACTTTTTTGTAGGAATTAACCTTTCTTATTTTTGGTTCTACACAGTACCAGGGGGGAGGAGGGGAGGGGGAAGCAAAAGTGGGAGTGAGGGAGGGGGAAAATGGAGGGGGGAGAACCAAAACCCAGACCTCTGTGGCAGCTTTGAAAAGAAATACTCTTTTACCAGTTACTGTAGTGCATACAAAATGCAGATCATCGCTTCTGAATTGGAGCTCTTAGGGAAACAGAGGGGCTTTTTTCTTCTTCTTTCCTGCTTCTTGCCTTGCTGCCGCTTAAATTGAAGGAAAAGGTGTGTGAGGTCTGCAGCCTGATGCAACAAGTGCCTGCAAAGGCTGGGGAAGAAAAAGAATGAAGTGGGAGTGAGTGTCTAATGATGAAACCTTTCAGGGCACTACAGATAAACAGAAGTACAGGCCAGTGAGAGCCACTGCTGAACAGTCTGGAGATGAAGGAGTGAAGACAGCAGCTTCAGAGAGACAAAAATTAAATGGATTACAAGCCATTCCAACCATGTGCAAGAGAGACTATTGGGAGAAAAAGCAAAGAATATAGGTCAATAGAACTTTAATGTAGTACACAGGGGCGTACAAAAGATTCCTAAATCCTCTGAATTCCTTAGTTTTGCTAGTTCGCAATGGAGAAGAAAATAGTGCATTTTTTAATGCTGCTGAGATGGACTGTACATGAAAAATTACACATAGCTACATGAGGTCCTTGTACACCGGTACAATCCAAAACCACTAGCCACAAGTGCTCGATCTGAAAGTGTTCACATTCACTAAACACCCCCTTTTCTAGGCATGTTGTGCACCCAGAAATCAGCTTTTTGTAGTCTTCAGAGTTGAACTGGCAAGCACATGGTCCCTCTCAAATGTCATGAGGAGCAGGGTGGCCTTCCAGCTGCTCAGAATTACTTGTTTCCTGTCTAATAGCTGATTAATGCAACCCTGGAGTCAGAGCCTCAAGCTTGTCTTTACCCAGCTGTTGTGTTTCCTTCTGCTTGACATCTCTCTGATGCCCTGAATTTTGTGTGTGTGTTGCTTTTTGTATTGTTTCCATAGGAAGGATGCTTCTGTCAAACTACAGTTTAATCTGAGTGGTTAGAGATCTTGCTTTGGAAATAGATGGTGGGGCTCTGTGCCCTTTCAGGCTTAGAAGGTGAAAAAACACGGATCCTCACTGGAGAATGCTCTGCTTACCAAGTTGCTATATAAATGTTCAGTGAGTATCTAGAAATTACTTAGTGATATGTGTTAAGTGAGATTCTAATGTATAAAAAGCCTGATTCTGATTGTGTGAACTACCTTTTGACTCCATAGGGAAAACTCAAAAATAGCTGTGTTGCTTTGAATACCTGTGCACTTTATCTGAGAAGCCTTGATAGAGCTGCCAGGATCTTCCTCTTTTTTGACCTTCTCATAGAGGATCGCTTAAATACTTTTAACTTATTCCTTAACTACGTCTGCTACAGATCATCTCTCTTGTTATCTATGATTACTATGGCAGCTCTCTGGCCACATGACTCACTCTGTAACTGATTATCTACATTACATTCTTTTCTAATTGAAAGATTTCAATCTGAGTTTTGGTAGATCTGTAAAGTAAGGAAATGTTGCTTAGTATAGGTTTCTGTTCATTTTGTTAAACTAATAACTAATGCACTAGATAGTAAACTTAGCAGTGCCCTACTCTGGTGTCTACACTTCTGAGCATTTGCTGACCCTTCTGCCACTTCATCCCAGCTAACGTCACCTCAGTTCTGCCTAACCCTGTTATTAGTTAGCCTCTAAATTATAGCCTTGTCTGATAGCTCTACCCTTTGACAGCTGCCTGTCTTGGTCCCTGACTCTTCACAAGTAGTTGAATGACAGCATTTACTGCCTCAGTTTTTAGGAGGGAACCTTTATTGCTGCTTTACAGGTGGGTCTGAAGAACTGGTGGCTGAAAACTGTCCCCATGTAATAGCATAAACACCAAAGGTCTCCCAGATGCTTTGTTAAACCCATTCTCAGTTAAACCTTCATATTCTAAAAATTGTCCTCAGTTGGCACCTCACTATGAATATTCATTTTCATTTCAGATCCCTCTTACATCTCTACAAGTTCAGAGACAGTTCCTTCACGCTTGAGGCTGTGCTGGTGTGACAGACAACAGAGCGCAGAGGGAAGGTAAACATTTGGGTCTGCAGGCACTTCTCTTGCTTGTGAAAGTGTGTGAGAAGGAAATTCTGAGGCTAACTTTTAAAAGCATGTGCTTAAAACAAAGAGTGTACTAAGTATTTGCCTGGATTGGTATGAGTGAATTCCTGACTCAATTCCTAAAGGGAGAAGGAGGAGACCTAAGAGGGAATTAATTAAGGGAAAATGTTATGAAAAGTGAAGCTGCAGAATATTTTTCAATAAATTCAGTTTTATAGAGTCCAACTTTGATCATGTTATTATTAAAAAAATGAAATAAATAACCCAAACCTTTGCATTGTTTTCTTGGGATTCATTAGGTGGTTTTGTCTCTTGTTTACTCCCCTCTGCTTATTTAGTTATAAATTAATTTTAAAAAGGTCTAAATTTTAATTATGATCAGAGGTTTTATGTGACTAAATTAAGTAAATTGAATTGTATTCTACTGTAAAAAAGAAGAAGTTGGTCTAATTAATTGTGTTTGAATGGTATTTGGTTTATATGATCAGTGTTGATTTTATGCTGTTAAATTTTTTATAGTTCAGAATCATGTATTATTAACCGTGTTGCAATCACTGTGAAGTCTATTGTTACTCAAATGAAGATGCTAACTTTGGTGCTGTAATTTTCATGTCTAGAAGCACCAGTGCAAGCTTCAGTAATATTTATAAATATAAATAGGTTGCAAACAAATGTAAGGCATCATTTAAATGAGTAATTCTGTGCCTTTTAAGCTGTGCAGGTTGGAGTCAGCAGAGAGTCTAACCTGATTATAGCAGTTTTTCTGGGAGTGTCTGTGATACAACATAACTTTGTTTTCAAGAATTGAACTTGTCTGTCCTCATAAACACTATGGAGAGGAAAAGAAGAAGTGAAGACCAAATTTCAATGAGTTGTCCCTTGTTTTAGCGTGCAGGGGAGCTCTGTTTTGTCTAGCAGAAAAAGGTACATATTTAAGTCTAAAATTGTCTGCCACAGCAATATGAGAATGAAGTGAATCAAACCTTTATATCAAGACAATAAATAGATAAGCATGTTGATTGCTTTACTGGTTCTGACTGGGATGGAGTTCACTTTCTTCATAGCACCCCATATGGTGCTGTGTTTTGGATTTAGGTTAAAACACTGTTTAAATCATACCAGTCTTTTGGTTATTACTGAGCAGTGCTTGCATAGCATCAGGGCCTTCTCTTTCATCCTCAGAAAGCAGGCAAGAAGGTGGGCAAGAAACTAGGATGAGACACAGTTCAGACAGTTGACCCAAACTGGCCTGAGGGGTACTCCATACCAGCATTGGAAAACTGGTGGAGTTTTGTCTTCGGAGATGGCTGTTGCTCAGAGACTGGCTGGGCATCAGTCTGTTTATGGGTGGTAGTGAGCAATTGCCTCTATATCAAGTGTTCATTTTCCTGTTTCCTTCACTTAATTAATTGTTTTTATCTTGACACATGGGTTTTCTTTCTTTTACTCTTCCTATTTTCTCCCCTCATCCCACTAGGGCCAGGAGGAGTGAGCAAGCAGCTATGTGGATGATTATTTTATCATCAGAAGGTGGTTTTCACTAGCTGATTGAGTATGAGGAAACCAAAGGTGTTTTGCACCAGTATGCAACACACTACCAGAGGCTGAAATTGGCTACACCATTAATAGTTATATTGCATGCATGTGAAAAGGTGGCATGACTATACGGTGGTCTTTTGCAACATAAGCTCCCAAATTATTGAACAGAGATTCTTCATTATTTGTGCACATCACCCATGTGAGGCTCTATGAGGTGATTTGCCTATATTTGCATAACTAGATACTCTTTATAATGTAGTAATCAGCAATCAGTGTGATGCTTTTATTTTTTTGCCCTTATCATTCTCTGGTAATACTGTGGACAGCTTTTTCATGGCCAGCATCTGAAATACTGCACAAACGTAGCAAATAATTCAGTCCTTCTTTAACCTGCCTGAATTCCCTGTCTCATAAGGTGAAGTTTATTTCCTGAGCTGACACTGCAGACTTAACAAAAAAAAAATTTCCAGACAAGCCAAGCAACCTTAAAACCAAACTGTAATTTAGCTCTTGTTCTCCAAACCCATTAATCTCTCAATGCTTTTGGCTACTGTTGATTGATTGGACCATATATGAAGGTTTAGTCTTTAGTTTTTTCCTTTTTTAAAGTTTTTTTTAATGGAAGGATATTGTGGCATGGTTTCTCATGTGCAGGTTTTCTTTAGCCTTTGTCCAATAGGTCTGTGTTTTGGAAAGTTTAATAAAGCTGTGTTCTGGCCGTGGATCACAGATTATTGTAGTGATGCTTCTGGCCACAGAATTTATGAATCTATAATGAGAAATCTAAAATTAGTTAGTAGACAGGAGCACAAGAAATAAGTGGTTGAAAACTATTTTTGGAAAGGTTTATAAATACAATGAACTCAACCGTAATCTTTGAAAGAGAGGGACATGTTAAGTGCCTGAATCACAAGTTCTGTGGTAGATCCCAGCAGGTCCTGAGCTCACTGAAGCTCTTCTGTTCTGCACTATGAATGGGCCTGTAATGTTTGGTCGCAGGGGTGAGCTATTACGTGCAGATTTGTGCATGGCCCATGCTCCTAACTGTACTGGTGAATCAGTTTTTGAGATCTTCTTTTGCACCTTTCATTTCTGGAATGAATCTTTCCTTCAGTCTGAGCTGAAGTGCTGTTTCTCCTTTTTTTCCCTAAATAAATAAACATAGAGGAAGGTGAACCGGCTCTGAAAATGAAGGGACTTTAACAGGATGGTGCATAAATGAATATACACTATTCTCATAAATAATTAATCTGTTTCATGTCCTAAAAGTTCCAGTTGCAGTGTTGATTTAATCAGATTTGTTCTTTATGTGATGGTATATTGCTTAGTAGTCTCTATAATTTATGATCCCTTATATTTGTCAAATGGCTGCATGTCCTTTTTATTTTAGTGTTTGCCCAGTACGAAGTACAACCTGTCTTACGTTTTTTGTTATCCTTGTGTAAAGGTCCTTGTATGGTGGAAGAAGTGAATGTGAGAATCATGAAATGGGACCGCTTTGTGTGCCTTCAGGTTCCAGACAGGGTGAAAAAAATCCACTGGAATATGTTGTTTTTTTTTTTCACAGCTGCTATATATTTCAGGTAGGTGAATAAGCTTCTGCTCTAAGACTGCACAATGGAAGCAGATGGAAGCAGAATCCACTACCTTGAAATGCACAGGGATGGAGAGACACGATGCCCATCCTAGTTTCTGTCTTTTAGCAAGTTAAGGGGAAGAAGGATTGAGAAGGGCACATTGAGGTCACGGTGGCTGCCTACAGAAAGTGGACAGAGTTTTAAAACTCAGCAGAGGTAGCTGTCATCTCAAGTACACAGCCACATTTTGAATCAGTGGAATGAATGTGAGAAACAGCTTCTATCCACAGCCGAATTTACCAGGTTCCATATGGGAAGCAATAAGGGTTTCTTGCCATTCTTTGCAGTTATAAGGTCTTTGTTGCTTGGTTATATAGAGTCCAGTCTTTCCAATTTCCTTTCAGAATACTTATTAGTCTACTAAGAAAAGTCACCAGGGCATTTCAGATATCCTGTTGGCAATGAAGGCAATGTGTTAGGTAGCAGCTCCCCATAACAGCTGAGCAGGACTGAGCAGAATCAGATTTTTCAGGTCTAGAAACTGTTCCAGGCCAAAATTCCAGGCACCCAGAGATTGCAGTCATTGCTTGTGTTAGGCAACAACTGAACAGGACTTGTAAGATCTGTCATTTTAACAGCATACTGAACTAACAGTAATTATTTCAGTGCCCTCATTTCTTCAAGTAATGTGGAATCTTTACAGAAAAAGAACTGCGGGAAAATTAAGGCTAAGAGTATTGATAAAAGTTTTTCTTCCTTAAAAATACTCATAAGGTGCTTTTATTTTTGTTAGATCAAAGTTTTTCCTGTAACTTGAAAACTGTTTTCCCAGAACCTGTGTCTTTGCATCAGATGTTAATCAAATTGTACCATTATTACACAGTTTCTATTATAGATACCAGTAACTCTGCCAGATAAGCACTGCTGTAGCATTCAGAGACGCTTTGCAGGGAAGCAAGATGAACTGTCATTTGCCATTGACCGTGAGCTTTCTGGATTTGTACATTTCAGGCACAACAAAGCTCAAACTGCGGCAAGACAAATTTAAATTATTTTCCTTCACACAAAAAGATTGCAGAAAATCAATGAAAATAACATTAAGGTCGTATTCTGTGTGGGAAAAAGAAAAATGTGCAATTTATGTTGCTCAAAATGTGGATAACTTAAATTGATATAAAAGACAAGAGATATTAGACAACCTACATGAAATTATGAAATTAGTTTGTAGCATATTGTTCATCAAAGTTGTGCTTTATCTCATATAGAGGAGGGTAGCAAGATAGCATATTCTGATATTCCCATTTCTGTTTCAAAACTCTTCATTGCACTGCCATTTAGAAAGAGAGAAAAAAATACTTTGTTTATGTTAAAATTAACAGCACTGGATGGCAAATTTTTGAGAAAGTTTATTTTGTTTTATTTCAAAATGATGGTTTTTTGTTCTTAATTAGGGAAGAAAGATTTGTTTCAATTGGGTGATGGGTACCCAGGCACCCTGGTTCCAAATTTATCTTTTCAAGTTAACATGACTTTCTGCAGCTTTTCATGATTTAGGTATAGGGCTGACACAATACCTCTTGATACCCTGATATTTCATGAAGATAAAAACCAACATGCTCATGCTGACTCAACTGATCTTTTATCAGTTTCAGACATTAACTCTTGTCATCATAAAGCTTGGACTTTTCAGATGGAGGTGTTTCAGATGGCAATCATTGCCAAAATCTAGGTCTTCATGTATGTAATTAATCCAAGAAATTTCAGCATGTACTTGTGATTCGTTCTACCTTTAATTAAGTTGGGGTTTTTTTTTATTATAATAACTTAGAACTATTTTTTTTCTTTTTTTTTAATCACCTTTATCTTCACTGTTGGAAAGGATTATATTTTTGATTTTTGAGGAAAATCCTATTTAAATTTAAATTTCACTTTTCTTTAGTATGCTATGTGGGATATCATGGAATGTTTTTGATAAGGTTGTAAAAGCTTATTGGTGCACCTTTAGTTCATTTGTAAGGCATTTTAAGTTATGAGGTGAAAGGGTTCATCAGTTGCAGGATGTTTTGTTACCATTACTGACTTTGAAACATTTACTTATGCTCTTCCTTACTCACACTCAAGAAAATGTCAGGAATTAATTTTCCTGACATTAGCTTCACAATACTTAAATTAGCTTTGCTCTAACTCAAGTATGAAATATCTCCCTTCTGCCTGTCTGTGCATACTATGATGATTTCACAAATGATTTGCTTTATTTTCTGAAACTTACCATAGCCTCCTCTATGGTGTTTAATCCTTTTTGAAAGATGCAATCTTTTGACATGACTTCTTGATGTTATCTGAGCTCATTGTTCTGAATCAGATACGGAAAAGTGAAAAAACAGGACTTGCTACCTATTTTTTGTATCAGTGTGATTAGTTGTATCATTTTAGTTCTGTTATTTAAAGATAGTGACTATAGCAATTTAACACTATTTTGAAGTAATGTGAATTCAGAATTCTAAGTTAACTAAATGATTCTATAATTTCTGCTCTGTGCCTGTATGTCTAATATGGGTTGAGACCTGTTATGTCTTTTACAACTGATGAGTGAAACTTGTGCTTTTGGTTTCTGCTCTGCAACCAGAGTCCTGGCTTTCCACACATTTACAGAAAAAGCCAGCAGGTCATCTCCTGAATTGGGGTGTGCCTACTGAACAAAATTAGAAAGATGCCCTCGTGGTGTATAGTATAGAGTATGGATCTTGGAGGTCACCTTTGCTTGAAAGCAGAGAAATGCCATAGCTTCTGCTTCCTCATGTGACCTACCCTGTCTTCTGGACTACAGCAGTGTATGCAGTCTTAGGTAGTAAGAATTTCTAAGATTGTTTTATAAGATGCTCCCTTATTGCTGTCCTTTGTTAATATCACCCAAGAGTAGGTGCTTATGTGCAGCAGAGCCAGTAAGTGGAGGGATCTGTTATGCATCTTCTCAGCTGCTCTTTCTCTCTGAAAACCAGATTAGGAAGGATTCAGCCTTTATGACCTTTGTCTTTTCAAACAGTACCAAACTATTTATTTTTCTTCCACGCTTGGTCAAAATATTTCATCACTGGTCGAAGGTGAAAAACAGTAGATAGTGCATGCTCCTGAGATGTCAGATATGGTGAAGTGTTAATTCAAAGAAATGGCTTACTTTTTTGATCTTTTACGATTGAAATGTCTAATATGATGCTAACTTACACGCATCTTCCTATCTTTCCTTGAGAAGATCTGTGGGGAATAAAAATTTAATAAATGCCAGTCGCAATGCTTAATAATACCTAGAAATGTTTGGATACTACAAAAAAGAGTCCAATATAAGGGCGTCAGACTAGGACAGTTTTTTCCAGGAGATCTACCAAAAATATTCCAGGAAATTGCCATTTGAGAGTAAGAAAATATGTGATTCATTATCAGTACAGCTTTTTCCTTTAATTCTTCAAATGAGGAAGCCCTGAAGGCAAAATGCGAATTTCTTCCAAACTCTTCTGAATGATACCTTGAGTTCTGTTAAGTGATAATATGTTGATCTAATAGTGTTATTAATTTATGAACTATTATTTTCCCAAAGTCTTCTGCAAGGGTTCTCAGAGGGGAATAACCTGTAATAGTTAATACTGTTTAACATAAGAAGGTACATTAATGCTATCAGATGGTGCTTGTGTAAATATTCCTTTAAAATATCTTTGGGTGTATATTGAAATTAGAGGGATGTTTAAAATTAGAAAGTCAGCTTTGCATTTTAACAACTGACAGACCTTTAAAATATGATCTGAAAGTATTCAAGCTACAGATGTAAACCAATTGAAATTATACATGAACAATGATGAGCTCTGTATCAGCCATTACGTGCGAGAGAGGAATGCAGGATCACCACATACAGTTTTCTAAATGTTAATTCAGTGCTCTGTGGCTTAAAAAAAAAAAAAAAAAAAAAAACAAAAAAAACAAACC